>NW_015160850.1:411624-462415 GCF_001447785.1 Gekko japonicus | reverse complement strand
AGAGCCATCCCTCCCGAACTGGAAATGCGAACAGCTTATTATATAAGCAGAAAAGACTGTTGGTGGGCAGAAGCGGAGCGGGTCTAAGACAGGACCGCCAATCGCTCCCCCCCACCACCACCACCGTGCAAAAAAATATCCAGCGCAAACATTCTTTTTTGCTTACGCTAATATGGAATTTGTTATGACAATAGGGTGGCTTCGCTCTCTTCTTCTCCCTCTTTCTTTAAAAAAAAAAGAAAGGGATGCTTATGGTCTCTTGTCTATCACTGTTCGCAGACACACTCGAAACAGATGGAAATATTTTCCCCATTATGTCAAAAATAAGAACGCTTTCAACAGAATGTATTAATATCCCCTTTGACGCGTGCATTCCAGAGGAAGGGGGAATTCCATTTTATGTAGGGTCTGTTCTAGTGCAGGGAGGGCGCGAGTGTGGTCCTGGGGTTGCCAGCCTCCAGGCGGGGCCTGGAGAGCTCACGCTTTGGCAATTGATCTCCAGACCACATAGAAGAAGAAGAAGAAGGAGGAGGAGGAGGAGGAGGAGGAGAGGAGGAGGAGGAGGAGGAGAGGAGGAGGAGGAGGGAGGGGAGATTGGATTTATATCCCACCCTTCACTCGGAGTCTCAGAGTCTCCTTTCCCTTCCCCTACCCTGTGAAGTAAAAAGTTAAAGGTTCCCTTGCTCGAAAGCCAGTCGAATCCGACTCTAGGGTTGCGGTGCTCATCTCCGTTTCCAAGCCGAAGAGCCAGCGCTGTCCGAAGACGTTTCCGTGGTCATGTGGCCGGCATGACTGAACACCAAGGCGCACGGAACGCTGTTCCCTTCCCACCGAAGTGGTCCCTATTTATCTACTTGCAATTCCTTGCTTTCGAACTGCTAGGTTGGCAGGAGCTGGAACTAGAGACGGGAGCTCACTCCGTCATGCGGCACCCGGGTCTCGAACTGCTGAACTACCGACCTTCCACAGCCTGCAGTTCAGCGTCTTAACCACTCGAGCCACCGCAGCTCCTTCTGAAAGAGCTCTGGGAGAACTGCTCCTGAGAGAACAGCTCTGAAAGAACTTGTAACTGACCCCAGGTCACACCAGCAGCCGCCTGTGCAGGAGTGGGGGATCAAACCCAGGTCTCCCAGATTAGAGTCCACGCACTCAACCACTACACCAAACTTGCTCTCTAGATTATTTCCCGTGGGGGAAATGGCTGCTTTGGAGGGTGGTCTCTGCAGCTTTTGGGATATTTGGTGAATATAGCAGAGTTTGGCCCAGTCACAGAAGCGTGGCACAGAGTGCGGGAAATGTATCTCCCAAGAAGCATATTGGCAAAAAACAAAAAAAAGATAAACGTATGTTTATTCGAGTAGATTCAGTTCACATTCTGGTCGCAGCTGAAAGGAGAGAGAGAACCCTAATCTAAAGAGTCCTTTCCCCATCCTAAATGTCCAGCTTGTCCGGCATCACGTGTGTGGGAGCATGAGGGCACAGCCTCTATAGGAGCGATCTGCAGGGGCATGTCTCTCCATGGAAGACCATGTAGAGAGAGGGAGGGGACAAAGGGAGAGGAAAGAGGCCAGAGGGCAGCTCCCAGGTTAAGTCAAAGAGAGGCATTCCATTCGAGGAGACGGCACCAATGTTCTCTCTAAGCTGTGGAGTCTTGTGAGCAAAAATCCTACTTTGTGAGCGACTGGCATGAAAGCTGTGAGCGAGCGATTTGGGTACTGCATAAATTAGTTTGCTCTGGAGCCACATCCTTCCTGAGCGAGGACAAAAATGTGTGAGCCGGAGGCTAAAAAACTGTGAGCTAGCTCACACTAACTCAGCTTAGAGGGAACACTGGACAGCACCTGTACAACCTTAGAGTGATGTCGCGCCCAACAGTGTCCAGGCATAGAATCACAGAGTTGGAAAGGGCCATACGGGCCACCTAGTCCCACCCTCTGCTCGATGCAGGATCAGCCTAGAGCATGCTGAGTCGCTCACTTTGCCGAGGTTCCTCCACTCCCCAAACGTCACCCTCGTCAGGATTCGCCCTCAGATCTCCAGGAAATCCCCAACTTGCTTTGGGGGGTGGGCTCTGCGGCCCTATACCCCGAGAGAACCCTCCTCTCCCCAAGCCGCCCTGAGCCCGCTTGCGGGGTAGGGCGGGGTAGAAATACCTAAATAAAATAAATAAATAAATAAATAAATAAATAAAATAAACTCCCCCTTTTCTAGGCTCCACCTCCAAACATCCAGGCATTTCCTATCCCAGATATCTGAAGCGGCGACTCGCGGAAGCTCCTCCCCTGGCCACAAATGTTGTCACTCTTCCAGGTGCTCCTGGACTCTTGCTCTTTTCTACTGCTACAGACAGACTAACACGGCCACCCATCTTGATCCATCTCCATGGGAGGCGTCATGTTTAGCCGTACAGAATGGAAATCCCTCAGCCTTGTTTAAGAATCGCGCCACGCTCCAAGGTATATAAGGCCAGAAGGACTCACGTTCTTGCTGTATCCCAGCAGCCTGCTCCCAGCAGCCCTCAGTCAGAGCAAGAAAAAGAAGAAGAAGAAGAGATTGGATTTATACCCCGCCCTTCACTACGCAAGGGAGTCAGCTTACAAACTCCTTTCCCTTCCCCTCCCCACAACAGACACCCTGTGAGGTGGGTGGGGCTGAGAGAGCTCTGACACAAACTGCTCTTTTTCAAGGACAGCTCTGACAGAACTATGGCTTGCCCAAGGTCATCCATCAGCTGCGAGTGGAGGAGTGGGGAATCAAACCCGGTTCTCCCAGATTAGAGTCCATGTTCCTAACCAGTACACCAAACTGGCTCTCAGAAGCAGCCAGGTAAGTTGCAGAGGTCCCCCCTCCCGGCCCACCGGTCCAAAACAGTCCAGTGGTACCTTTAAGACCAAGTTTTATTCAGGTACAAGCTCTCCCTCCTCTGTGAGGGCAGATCTGCGCCCCCCCCCCCAATAGCTAGCAATCCAAAACAGTCCAGTGGAGCCTGAGCATTGGGTGCTGCCTTCTGACACACTTCCGGTGATGTCAGGGGGTGTGTCATATGCAAATAAGTTATGCTAATAAGATATGCTAATAAGTTATGCTAATGAGCTCCTGCACCTGTTTTTCTACAAAATGACCCCTGTAGGCAGGTGATTTATATCTACTCAGGAAGGTGAGGTAGGGCTGAGTCGTTATCTTGTAGGAGTTCCCTTGTAGGAGACTCAGCCCTACCCCACCTTCCTGAGTAGATATTAATGACCAGCCTACCATTTTCTTCTCACCTCGACACAGAGAGTCCTCCATCTTTCTGTGTCATACCTCTGAGGATGCCAGTCACAGCTACTGGCGAAACGTCAGGTCCTCCGATGCCACGGCCATACATCTCGGAAAATCTGCAACCGCTAATTTCTGTACCACTTCACATGTCCTGGGAATACTTCTGCTCTGCTTCAGTTCTTTTTGGTGGCTGCAGACTTCTAAAATCCTAAAGCCATTGGGAAATGGAACCAACTTACTGTGTGCAGTCCACTACCTCGAACCCCTGTGAGAAAGGTAGACGACACTCTTTTGAATTCATCTGAGATTGTTGAGCTGTATGCCTGTCTAAAAATATGCTCTGAGATTTTTTTTTTCCTGAAGTGATCGATTCTATGGTTCTCCTTTTGAAGAAGCCGTGGCGGAACACGATATTTTGCAACCGGCCGTCGCATGAAGGAAGTCATTGGAACCTCAATCAGATTGGAATTGTTCCAAGTGAAGGGCGGGGTATAAATCCAGTCTTTCCTCCTTCTTCTTCTTATAGGTGCATCCTGAGTGAATGCCAGTCCATTAAGTTTCCCGCTGAGTTTTGTAATTCTTGGAAAGTAATTTTTGGTATCATAAAAAATATTTTCATATTATATGATTCGTTGAACATAAGAACATAAGAGAAGTCAATGTTGGATCAGGCCAACGGCCCATCCAGTCCAACACTCTGTGTCACACAGGGGCCAAAAATACCAGGTGCCCTCCGGAGGTCCAGCATTGGGCCAGGACAGTAGAAGCCCTCCCACTGTTGCCCCCCCACAAGCACCAAAGAATGCAGAGCATCCCTTGCCCCAGCCTGAGAGCCCCTGTCTATACCTTGTGGCTAATACCCACTGATGGACCTCTGATGGACCTCTGCTCCATATAAGAACATAAGCGAAGCCAATGTTGGATCAGGCCAGTGGCCCATCCAGTCCAACACTCTGTGTCACACAGTGGCCAGAAATACCAGGTGCCATCAGGAGGTCCAGTAGTGGGGCCAGGACACTAGAAGCCCTCCCACTATTGCTCCCCCACCCAACCTTAGCTGCTTGAAGTTTCTTGTTCAATAGAGTGTGTCTTGGCACTTTGAACAGGCTCGAGGCCTGGGGGGAGGGGCTTGCCGTGGGTGGCTTTGGCGTCTCCCTCGCCATTGAACATAAGATCATAAAAATGTAAGAGAAGCCAATGCTGGATCAGGCCAAAGGCCCATCCAGTCCCACACTCTGTGTCACACAGTGTCCAAAAATACCAGATGCCCTCCGGAGGTCCAGTAGTGGGGCCAGGACAGTAGAAGCCCTCCTACTGTTCCCCCCCCCACAAGCACCAAAGAATACAGAGCATACCTTGCCCCAGCCCGAGAGCCCCTATCTATACCTTGTGGCTAATAGCCACTGATGGACCTCTGCCCCATATGTTTATCTAATTCCCTTTTGAAGCCATCCATGCTTGTAGCCACCGCCACTTCCTGTGGAATTTCCCAAGTGGGAGTTGGCAACCCTAATTATAAATCACATAAATCAATCAGGGGGGGAAAATGCAACGTGCTGGTCTGAAGCAACAGAATGAAGTTGGAGTCCAGGGGCAACTTCAAGACCAACTAAGTTTCATTCTGGGTTTAAGCTTCCTGTCCTCTCAGCCCATAATCCACTCCATACATGTACAACCCAGTTTCAGCATCGCGTCTTATCCAATTTTGCATGTGTTGATGTCACTGCAGATAACGAGTGGCTTCCCCCACCCCATCTGTTCTACACATGTGCGGGGGGAAATTGGAAAATAGAGGAGAAATTTTCACAAACGTTAAAAGATTTGCAGAAATGTTTCCCCCCCACCCCCTGGTTTCATCAGTAACGAAACCAGAAAGCTTTCCAGCTTCTCTCTGTCTGCTGAGAACCCCTTGAAACTGAAGACGTATCTGCTCAGAGAAGCACATGCTCCGCTATCCAGAAAAAAAACATATGCCATTTTGGGCAATCTTTGATGGGGCGGGGAGGGGGGGAGACCTGGGGTGTGCTGCTTTTAGAAGAGTGAGGCCTAGAGTACCCAAAATCCAGGTGGGACCTGGAGATCTCTTGGAATTACAACTGATCCCCAGATTACAGAGATCCAGGGGTCATTTCCTGCAGCAGTGAACAGGAGTGGAGCTCCGGCAGTAAAGAGCCCAGGGGGCGGGCACATGCAACAAGCCCCACCCCCTGCTCCCAGTAGCCCTCAGTCAGAGCAAGAAGCAGCCAGGTAAGCTGCAGAGCCCCCCCCCGGCCCCCCGGCCCAAAACAGTCCAGTGTCACCTTGAAGACCAAGTTTTATTCAGGTACAAGCTCTCCCTCCTCTGCAAGGACAGATCTGCACGTCCCCCCCCAATAGCTAGCAATCCAATACAGTCCAGTGGCGTCTGAGCGGTGGGTGTTGCCTTCTGACACACGTCCGGTGATGTCAGGGGGTGTGGCATATGCAAATGAGTTATGCTAATGAGCCCCTGCAGCTCTTTTTCTATGAAGTGACCCCTGCAGAGATCACTTCCCCAGGGGAACAAAATGGCTTCTTTGGGGGGGGGGTGGACTGTACAGCGTCATACCCTGCTGAGGCCCCTGCCCTCCTCAAACCCCGCCTCTCCCCAGGTTCCACCCCCAAGTCTCCAGGAACTCCAGGAACTCCAACAACGTAATTGGTGACTGTAGTGAGGCCTCGAATAGCATGGCTGTTGAGAGTCCAGACTCTGGTTTCCGCAGGATACTTCCGTAGCAGGGCTGCCAACTTCCAGGTGAGGCCTGGAAATCTCTTGGAATTCCAATGGATCTCCAGACTTCGAAGATCAGTTCCCTTGGAGGAAATGGCTGTTTTGGAGGGTGGGTTCGATGACATTATACCCTTTATGGGATTATACCCCACTGAGGTCCCTCCCTTCCAAACCTCTCCCTCTCTAGGCTCCTCCCCCCAAATCTCCAGGAATATCCCAACCCTGGGTTGACTGCCCTATGAATCCATAGAGCAGAGGTATCGAACTCAGGGGTCATTTTGTAGAAAAAGAGGTGCAGGAGCTCATTAGCTCAACTCATTTGCATATGACACACCCCCTGACATCACCGGAAGTGTGTCAGAAGGCAACACCCACCGCTCAGGCTCCACTGGGCTGCTTTGGATTGCTAGCTATTGGGGGGGGGGGAACGCGCAGATCTGTCCTCGCAGAGGAGGGAGAGCTTGTGCCTGAATAAACCTTGGTCTTCAAGGTGCCACTGGACTGTTTTGGACAGGGGGCGAGGGGGCTCTGCAGTTTACCTGGCTGCTTCTTGCTCTGACTGAGGGCTGCTGGGAGTAGGGGGTGGGGCTTGTTGCATGTGCCCGCCCCCTGGGCTCTTTACTGCCGGAGCTCCGCTCCTGTGCGCTCCTGCAGGAAATGACCCCTGATCGAACTCATTTGTTACAAGGGCCGGATCTGATATAAATGTCACTTTGTCGGGGCGGGCCATACATGGCACAAAACGTAATGCCAGGTACAGGAGGTATAAACTTTAAAAAGGACACACGCAAACCCAGGTAACAATATTATTTTTACTCAAAGTACAAACATACTTAAAAACATGAATACTCTTACAATATTTCCGTAATGTATCTCCCTGATGCCCACCCTCCCGCTTCCACTCCCTGTTACACATGAGCACTGGGACAGTATAGAACATGGGTGCCAGAGGTGGCACTCAGAGCCCTCTCTGTGGGCACGCGTGCCATCGCCCCAGCCAGGCCCAGACCACCATTAAAGTGTCAAATTCTCTGCAAAATAATTTTAAGTAAATGAAAGCATTTGGGATTGCTTTCCTTACTTTGTTTGGATCATCTTAAGTTAATGTATGAGGTTTTTTTTCTAAAGTAAAACCTCAGTATTCAGGTTAAATTGCCGTGTTGGCACTTTGCGATAAATAAGTGGGTTTTGGGTCACAGTTTGGGCACTCGGTCTCTAAAAGGTTTAACATCACTGGTATAGAGGGACGGAATGCACAGCCTCTGTCATCTAGCAATAAAAGTATATAGATGTATAACTTTATATACAATTTTATTGCCGTCCATGACCAGATACAAAGAATAGATGTCAAAACACTCCAGTTAAAAGAACAGATATAGAACTATAACAGAGTAAAATACACATAAAAGTTAATTGAAAATAATTAAAATAAGGGTAATAACCGGTTGCTTGCGGGCTGGATAAGAGCCCTGGAGGGGCCAATTCCGGCCCGCGGGCTGAACTTTTGACACCCCTGCCATAGAGAGTAGCCTGCCATTATGTGAGCCCACACGTGAGGGCTCATCATGCTAGTCTGAACAGGTGCAGCTAGGGTTGCCAACTCCTGGCTGGAAATTCTTAGAAAATTTGGGGGCGGAGCCTAGAGAGGGCGGGGCTTGAGGAAAAGAAGGGACCTCAGTGGGGAATAGCGCCACGGAGCCCACCCTCCAAAGCAGCCATTTTTCCCAGGGGAAATTATCTCTGTCACTCGGAGATCAGTTGTAACTCCTGGAGATCTCCAGGCCCCGGCTGGAGGCTGACAACCCTGACTCTCGGGCTCTTTCCTAATCTTCTCTTGCTTCCGCCAATGCCCCTCCCACCCCTAGCTGGCTTCCCCGGTAGATCCATCCCATGAGACTTTGGATCTTGTTGTCGGCCTAGGACATGTCGCCTCCAGTCCCATCGAGGTCTCTTCCTGGCAGAGATCCAAAGAGAGCTGTTTCTCTCTGGCTGCAGCCAACATTCCAGCGACCTCCATCACAGCCACACCTGTCCGGCCAGGGCCGTCTTCTCCTGTGGATCGGTTCTATAGAAGGACCAGAGAATCCCAGACCGCCTTCTCCGACACTGGAAGCCACCGCTCTGAAAAGATCAAGCCAGCAAAACCCGTGTGCAGACACACTCATATAGGAACAATTGCTCTAAATTCTGTATTATTATCAAAGAATCATAGAATGTGAGAGTTGGAAGGGACTTTGCAGGTCATCTCGTCCAACCCCCTGCACTCTGCAGGAGCAGAGCCAAAAGAGAGCCCTACAACATACCCGAAAGATGGTCGTCCAGCCTCCGCTTGAAAACGTCCATCTTCTACATGACAGCAGTCTTCGGACAGCACTGGAAATGGAGATGAGCACCGCCCCCTAGAGTGGCATTCGACTAGCTTTTGAGCAAGGGGAAACCTTTACCTTTACCTTTAGTTCACACTTACTCAGCTTAGAGGGAATACTGATGGGGACCCAATTGCCAGAAGAAGGCCACATACCTGCAGAAAGCTCGAGCGTGTCCTGAAGAGGGCAACCAGGATGGTGAGAGGGTTGGAATCCAAGTCTTATGAGGAAAGGCTGAAAGAGTTGGGTATGTTTAGCCTGGGAAAAAAGGGCTGTCATGTACCCGAAAGATGGCCACCCAGCATCCCCTTGAAAACGTCCAGCGAAGGAGCATCCACCACCTCCCGAGGCAGACTGTTCCACTGCTCAACCACTCTGACAGGAAGTCTCTCCTGATATTTAGCCGACTCCCTTGTAATTCCCACCCATTCGATCTAGTCTTGCAATCCGGAGCAAGAGAGAATAGATCTGCTTCATCTTCTGCATGACAGCCCTTAAAATACTTGAAGACTGCAATCATGTCTCCTCTAAGCCTTCTCTTTCCCAGGCTAAACAGACCCAACCCTTTCTGCCTTTCCTCGTAAGACTTGGATTCCAACCCTCTCACCATCCTGGTTGCCCTCTTCTGGACACGCTCGAGCTTGTCAGCATCCTTCCTAAAATGTGGTGCCCAAAACTGGACACAGGACTCCAGGTGAGGCCTGGCCATAGCAGAACAGAGCGGAACCACCACCTCCCGCTTCTGTGAATGCGTCCTAATTGTGGCAGATGATCCCCCGCCTCCACCATGTGGCCAGCAACCGTACCCAGAGCTGGTAACCCTGAATAGAGGTTACTGGATCTCTCCAGCTAGTGACAGTCGGGCCGTTTTCGGAACCTAAAAAAAACAGGCCAAGGAGGAGTTCAGGCGGCCCGCCCCGTCTGGGTTCTTTCTCGCGACCGGGAAAGCGTCAGAGCCGCTCGCACGTCTTCGCCACCGAACATCCACCAGCTTCCCATCCACATTTTTCATTTAATCCGGCGGGCTTTGAATTCCTCGGCCGGTCTATACGAAGATTAGGGACTCGCTCGAAGCGATGGGGAATTACATGCATTTAGGGGGAACCTAATCCGTTGTCAAAGGGTTTTGTTCGCAGCATTCTTTCCTGTCTGCAGCAATAGGCCTCCTTCTCAAGCGGGCGGCCCGCGGACACCTCCGGGCAAACCAATTCCATGATATCTTTGCGAGGGTTCTGTTTATCCCAAAGAGTTCTCTCTCAGGTTGCCAGCTCTGGGTTGGGGGATTGGGGGCGGAGCCTCAGCAGGGTGGCATTTGGGGAGGGGAGGGGCTTCAGCCAGGGTATGACGCTTTAGAAACCAACTTACAAACCAGCCATTTGCTCCAGGGGGGCTGATCTCTGCCACCCGGAGACTAGTTGTAATCCCAGGAGATCTCCAGTCACCACCTGGAGGTTGGCAGCCCTAGTTTGTTCTGTTTAGCTCATGCTAGGGTTGCCCGCCATCTCCCCCGGCCGCTGCTCAGAAAATAACTTTTTAAAATGGCCATCAGGCTGATAGCGTGATATCCCTTCTGTGGAGAACCCAGAGATGATGTCAGCCCTCTCTAGGAATGGCCTCTGGTTTTACCATAGAGTTTCCGGTGATTCCTAGAAAGGCACGCTCTGCCTTTGGGGCTATTCCTGGAGATGATGTCACACCGTCACTGTCAGCCAGCCCCCCTGCTATCCCCGTCCCTCCAGTCTTCAGAAAATCTCAGGTCCCACCAGCATCTCAGCTGCGTCATCGTTCCAGAATTCGTTTCTGGGCCGTGTTCTGTCTCTTAATTCTGATTTGACTAGGAGAATCTTGCAACTTCCACGTATGCCATTCACGACAGTTTTCAGCTGGATCTTCCCTCTCCCCCGTGCGCTACAGACGCACTCTTAGTGCTAAAATGTGGCTGAGGAAAGCGTATAACCCCCCCCTTTTATCCACACAACAACCCTTTGAGGCAGGCGAGGCCAACTGAACCAAGGTCATCCAGGAAGTGAGCTGAGATCTGAGCTTGTGTTTTGTCAGTCCCCCCGCACTGCATTGGCTGCCCTCTAGGGGGCACTTTTTCATGCACACCGGAACAGCAGCATGAAAGGAAGCTTGTTCTGGGGAGAGGGGCATAGTGAAAACACCATTGAGACCCTTGCCCACCTCAAGGGCAAGTGGATCAAATTTAGAGTTGCCAAGTCCGTCTTCCGCCCCCAGCGGGGGACTTTGGTGGCGTTCCTGGAGGGGGCGGGGCATCCCCGACTTGATGACGTCACAGTGGGGATGTCCGCCGCCCCGCCTGCCTGCGTGCTCCATCTCCAGAGAGGCCAGTTCCCTGCACTTAAAGGAGCCGGCGTAAGTGCACGGAGCCGGCATTTCCCCTTTAAGAGCAAAGAGCCAGCATTTCATCTCCAGTGCACGGAGCTGACATTTCCCTGCAAGGAGGAGGAGGAGGAGGAGGAGATTGGATTTATACCCCGCCCTTCACTTGGAGTCTCAGAGCGGCTTACAAACTCCTTTCCCTCCCCCTCCCCACAACAGACACCCTGTGAGGGAGGTGGGGCTGAGGGAGCTCTTGACAGAAACTGCCCTTTCGAGGACAGCTCTTGTCAGAACTATGGCTTGCCCAAGGTCGTCCAGCAGGTGCAAGTGGAGGAGTCGGGAATCAAACCCGGTTCTCCCAGATTAGAGTCCGCGCACTTCACCACGACACCAAACTGGCTCTCAAGGCTGATCTCAAGCGGAGATCGGGCTCGGGAGGAAATGTCCATGCACTTAAAGGCAGCCCCCCCTCACTCTCAAGAGAGAAGGGAGGGGGTGGCTGTGGTATTGGGTGCGGGGCTTCCCCCGCCAGCCATCTATTGAGCATAGATGGTCTCCTGGTCCCACCTGGAGGTTGGCATCCCTAAATTTGCTGCTTTACTGAATGGGTGCCTTGCATCTCCTACTCTAGTCATTGACCGTCCTTGACCCAAGATATGATGTGGGAATAGATGGTAGAACTCCCCCCAAAAAACGGGGGACTCCTGGCAAACGGGGGGGGGTTGGCAACCCTAATCAAATTTGGCCCCCCAAATCTACAGCTCGTGCTTTGCATGAGTAGTCGAGAAAGTCAAACATTCCTACAGGAGGGCAGGCTGTTCCTATCAGTGAAGACACCCATGGACACTTGAAGTGGTCTTTGACTGAATCGGACCCTGGGTCCATCAAGGTCAGTGTTGTCCGCTCAGACTGGCAGCGGCTCTCCAGGGTCTCAGGCGGAGGTCTTTCCCATCACCTCCTGCCTGGTCCTTTTAACTGGAGATGCCGGGGCTTGAACCTGGGACCTTCCGTATGCCAAGCAGAGGCTCTGCCACTGAGCCACAGCCCCTCTTTACAGTTCCCCAGAGTCTCAGGCGGAGGTCTTTCACATCACCTGCTGCCTGGTCCTCTTAACTGGAGGTGCCGGGGCTTGAACCTGGGACCTTCCGTATGCCAAGCAGAGGCTCTGCCACTGAGCCACAGCCCCTCTTTACAGTTCCCCAGGGTCTCAGGCAGAGGTCTTTCACATCACCTGCTGCCTAGTCGGGGCTTGAACCTGGGACCTTCTGCATGCCAAGCAGGTGCTCTGCCACTGAGCCGCGGCCCCTCTTTACAGCTCCCCAGGGTCTCAGGCAGAGGTCTTTCACATCACCTGCTGCCTGGTCCTTTCAAGTGGAGATGCCGGGGCCTGAACCTGGGATCTTCTGCATGCCAAGCAGATTTTCTACCACTGAGCCACGGCCCCTCCCTCCCCAAATAACACATGAAGCTGTTTTATAGTGAATTAGACCCTTGGTCCATCAAGGTCAGTGTTGTCTACCTGGACTGGCTCTCCAGGGTCTCAGGCTGAGGTCTTTCGCATCACCTCCTGCCTGGTCCTTTTTAACAGGAGAGGCTGGGGATTGAACCTGGGACCTTCTGCGTGACAAACAGATGCTCTGCCACTAAGCCATGGCTACACCCTGAAAGGAAAGGGCAATCACACATTGACTTGAATTGGCATTGCATTCTTCTGTTGAAGTGTGTTGGCTTAGGTGCATTTTTATACCTTTACCTTAACCTTTATTGTGGGTTTGTCAATTGTGTTAAATGTTTATTGTGGATTTGTCAACTGTGTTAAGTGCTATGCTCAATTCTGTTTGACATGTATTGTTATGTATTGTTATGGATTTTATCTTACAGTTAAGCTGCTTATGAGGAAGTCATTACACGAAACCAAGCACAAGCCGGCTGCTTCGTCAAGCTCTAGTAGCTTTTAGCTCAATAAGCCTTATACTCTTTTGACTGCCAACAGTAACTGTTTAGGATTTCCATTGATATCTTGGGGCTGTTGGCAGCTACTGACATTCTATTGTATTTTGTACACGTAATAGTGACTATCTAGTATAAAGCAATTGTATTCAGCATATTACTTATGCTTTAGAGTGTATTATTGGCTCTACATTGGCCCCAGTTTTGCTTTCTTTGTTGCATTTTTAGGGTTGCCAGCTCCAGGTTGGAAAGTTCCTGGAGATTTGGGGGTGGAGCTGGGGAAAGGCAGGATTTAGGGAGGAACTTCAGCACGGTATGTCGCTATAGAGTCCCCCCTCCAAAGCAGCCATTGTCTCCAGGGGACCTGATCTCTGCAGTCTGGAGATGAGCTGTAATTCCGGGGGGATCTCCTGGTCCCACCTGGAGGTTGGCATCCCTAAATTTGCTGCTTTACTGAATGGGTGCCTTGCATCTCCTACTCTAGTCATTGACCGTCCTTGACCCAAGATATGATGTGGGAATAATAAGAAAGCAAAGGAAGTTTCCGAGCCACTGGCCCGCGAAGGGAGGGCTTGTGATTAATTGCCCTTTTATAATTTTAGGAATTTTCCCCTCTCTTTTGGACACCTCCGATCGCACGGGGGAGTTGGGAAGTTTTTGGCTGGTATATTTGGAAACTGCTAATAAACACCCACTTCCTGTTTTCCTTGCTACTGGGTATGCCGTTCGAAAGGACTGGGTTTTACCCCCCTCAGCTGCTCGACTTTCCAGACGGAACTAAGTCGGGTTAATCGGCACCGGGCACCTTCTGCCAAGGGGGGGCTTTCACACAGCTGTCGGATGGGGCGCGGCGGGCTGGGTCCAGCCACCATCGGCTTCCCTGCCGTTAGGGCAAAAGCAAGTTTTGGATGTGGCTCGGTTTCAGCTTTGGCCATTTTAACTGTGCTCTTTCAAGGAGGTGGAATTGAGGGTGGGCAAAGGCTGCCGTTGACGCCTGACACTTACGGTGGACAGCCTCCAGGAGAGGCCTTGAGATTTTATGGAGGTACAAATCAATGTTCCCTCTAAGCTGTGGAGTCTTGTGAGCAAAAATTCTATTTTGTGAGCTACTAGCATTAAAGCTGTGAGCGAGTGGTTTGGCTACTGCATAAATTAGTTTGTTCTGGAGCCTTCCTTTCTGAGCGAGGACAAAAACGTGTGAGCTGGAGGCTCAAAAGCTGTGAGCTAGCTCACACTGACTCAGCTTAGAGGGAACACTGGGTACAATACAATGCTCCCTCTAAGCCAGTTTGGTGTCGTGGTTAAGTGCGCGGACTCTAATCTGGGAGAACCGGGTTTGATTCCCCACTCCTCCACTTGCACCTGGCTGGATGACCTTGGGTCAGTCACAAGCTCTGGCACAGCTGTCCTTGAAAAAGAGCAGTTTGTGTCAGAGTTCTCTCAGCCCCACCCACCTCACAGGGGTGTCTGTTGTGCGGAGGGGAAGGGAGAGGAGTTTGTAAGCTGCTCTGAGACTCCAAGTGAAGAGTGGGGTATAAACCCAATCTCTTCTTCTTCTTCTTCTTCTTCTTCTTCTTCTTCTTCTTCTTCTTCTAACCTGTGGAGTCTTGGGAGGGGAAAATTCTACTGGCATTAAAGTTGTGAGCGGGAGATTAGGCGACTGCATGCATTCATTTGCTCTGGAGCCACATCCCTTCCCGAGCAAAAACAAAAATATGCGAGCCGGAGGCTCAAAAACTGTGAGCTAGCTCACACTCACTCGGCTTAGAGGGAACACTGAGTACAAGGGATCTCCAGATGACATGTCAGAGGCTGATAAAATGATGTGTGGGAGGGAGGGAGTTGACAAAGAGGAAATTTTTCTCCCTCTCCCAAAAGGCTAGAACTCGACGGCATCCAATGAAGCTGATGGACCATAAAATAAAGTCTGAGTCCAGTGGTGCCTTTAAGACCAAGTTTAATTCTGGGTATAAGCTGGGTATAATGTGTGAGGCGGAGCCTAAAAAAACTTCTCCTCCATGAATTTGTCTAATTCCCCCTTTAAAGCTCTTTATTCCTGCGGCCATCACTACATCCTCTGCCAGCGAATTCCACCTTTTAATCCCTCTCTGTGTCAAGTAGTATTTTTGGGTCCGTCCTGAACCTACTGCCCATCGACTTCATTGGATCCCCTCCAGTTCCAGTATCATGTCCAATGTTCCCTCTAAGCTGTGGAGTCTTGTGAGCAAGAATTCCTCTTTGCGAGCTACTGGCGTTAAAATTGTAGTGAGCGATCTGTCTACTGCATAAATTAGCTTGCTCTGGAGCCACCCTCTTCCTAAGCTGAGACAAAAATCTGTGAGCTGGCGGCTAAAAACCTGTGAGCTAGCTCACACTAACTCAGCTTAGAGGGAACACTGATCATAACAATGTTCCCTCTAAGCTGTGGAGTCCTGTGAGCAAAAATTCTACTTGGTGAGCTACTGGCATTAAAGTTGTGAGCAAGCAATTTGCTCTGGAGCCCTGTTCCTGAGCAAAGATAAGAATGTGTGAGCCGGAGCCTATTCCAACTTTACAAGGTTGAATAACCTGCTGGCAGAAGTGGTGGTCAAGTTTACAAAGCAGAAAGTTCGGGATCAAATATTAAAAGCATCTTCATCAACACCTATGAAGATTGGAGAGCAGACAATTAGAATCTTGAAAGATGTTCCATTTGAAATTCGAATGAAAAGGAAAGCATATAAAGGACTGACCTTATTCTTGCAGAACCATCAAATTAACTATCGCTGGTTGATTCCAGAAGGACTCACTTTCAAGTTCAAAGATAAAAGGGAGAAGATTGACTCCATTTTCAAAGCTCAAGACTTTTTGAAGAGGCACGCCAGCAAGGAGGAAGCAGCACTCGCCATGTGGGAGGAAATGGACAGCGACAGAGACAGCGGATCGGAGAGGGAAGTTAAGACCCCGGAGGACAAAGGAGCAGGGAAGGGTCCTTCATACAACCTGAGAGACGTGAAAGGGAGGCTGCCCAGACCATGAAGACGAGTTCGGAAAGCGCATGAAAAAGACTTTACTAACAAAAACCAAAGGGACACTACTAATCTATTAACAGGTTTTTAAAATATTTTTAACAAATAAAGATGAAAGATGATTGACAACTCGCAGAAGAAGCCAAAATAAGATTTGTGTATTACTAATAAAAGATTAACATACTAATAATAAGATCACCCAAACTTTTCTTTATCCCACTATATACCTTCCTCTTTCTTATATGAAAAATGAATAAACTCTCTCCTTTTTAGGAGAGTCAATTAAAAAAAAAAAAGAATGTGTGAGCCGGAGGCTAAAAAACGGTGAGCTAGCTCACGCTAACTCAGCTTAGAGGGAACACTGGATTCATGTCCCTTCTTAGTCATCTCTTTTCTTTTGAATTGAGAGAGACAGAAATTCGGGGAGGGGGAGCCCAGAGCTTAGAGCCGGAGCACCTGCTTTCCCTGCCAGAGGTCCCGGGTTCAGTTCCAGACATCTTGGGTGGCAGGGCTGGAAAACCTCCAGAGCATCGCCGTGGCAACGGCGACAGGCCCGCTGCACCAATGGGCGGGCTCCATGGCCGCTCCGGTTTGGTGCGCAGGTCCAGAAGGAAGACGTGATTAAGACCACATGATCTATATTTATATTTGTATGCACGCCCCTAAGTGGCGAGAAGAGAGGATAATGGCTGGGTTGCAACCTTTAAATTGGATACATATGCAAAGGCAGATTAGATCGCCGGGACAGGGGAGGGAGGTTTGGGAAAGTCAACCTTAGAGCTGAAAGCTGGTTGCTTTTCATCCCGGCTTGGAAGAGTGCATCCCCCCCCCCCCTCCGGTTTTATTGCACGGTACTTTGCTTTATATTTAGCTAGTTCTGGGCGGGGATGTCTCAATTCGCAATGTTTTGAGTGCAAAGGGAATGGTTTCCTCAAAGCGGCTGCTCTGGATCTTTTCAGGTAGTTTAACAGCAGGTGAAGTGCACAGTATGGAAAACGAGGCAGCAAAAAGCTGTGTACAAATGCACTAATATAGAAACCATTGCTCCGAATACTGTATTACAGAATTTCAAAACAGAAAACCTGAAACGACAATTATGTCACAACATCATCTAATACAATATTAGTTCTCATATGTATAAAAACATAAGGACACAAGAGAAGCCCATGTTGGATCAGGTCAATGGCCCATCCAGTCCAACACTCTGGGTCACACAGGGGCCAAAAATACCAGGTGCCATCAGGAGATCCAGCAGTGGGGCCAGGACACTAGAAGCCCCATCCCACTGTAGCCCCCCCCCCCAAGCACCAAGAATACAGAGCATCACTTGCCCCAGACCGAGAGTTCCTATCTATACCTTGTGGCTAATAGCCACTGATGGACCTCTGCTCTTAAGAACATAAGAGAAGCCAATGCTGGATCGGGCCAATAGTCCATCCAGTCGAACACTCTGTGTCACAGTGGGCAAAAATACCAGGTGCCATCAGGAGGTCCAGCAGTGGGGCCAGGATGTTAGAAGCCCTCCCACTGTTGCCCCCCCCCAAGCACCGAGAATACAGAGCATCACTTGCCCCAGACCAAGAGTTCCTATCGATACTTTGTGGCTAACAGCCACTGATGGACCTCTGCTCCATATGCTTATCTAATTCCCTCTTTAAAGTGCCCATGCTTGTAGCCACCACCACCTCCTGTGGCAGTGAGTTCCACGTGTTAATCACTCTTTGGGTGAAAAAGTGCTTCATTTTATCCGTTCTAACCCGACTGCTCAGCAATTTCATGGAGTGCCCATGAGTTCTTGTCTTGTGAGAAAGGTAGAAAAGTACTTCTTTCTCAACCTGCTCTATCCCAGGCATAATCTTATAAACCTCGATGCATAAGGGAGCCAGGGCTATTTTTGGGCAGGAACGCACAGGAACGGAGTTCCGGCTGGCTCCCGAGTTGGCCACGCCCAGCAGGAGCTCATTAGCATAATAGGCCACACCCAACAGCAGAAACTCATTGGAATTGGCTACATTAGGGGTGTGTGGCCTAACATGCAAAGGAGTTCCTGCTACAAAAAAACCCCTGGTTTTGACAACAAACAAGGAAAACAGAATAAGAAGCAAAAGGTGGGTGTGGCTGGATGACCACACGTCTGGTAACATGGGGGTATGGCCTAATATGCTAATGAGCTGTACTATCAGGGGTGTGGCCTATTATGCTAATGAGTTTCTGCTGTTGGGTATGGCTTTCTACAAAAAAAGCCCTGAGGTAGTCAAACAACAGTGCTCAAAAAACAATTCGGAGGCACAGCTTAACTACTGGGGAATATCTCAAAGCACAAGGGAAAAGTCCTCCGCAAATGTAGAAATATTATAGCCCGCTGTTGGTCTTTGCTCCATGTCTTCTTTTACGGGCAAGCTAGCTATTGACAACAAGCCACGTTTTGCATCTGCTTGATCACAAAGGTTCCTCTTGCAACCGTGTATAACTGTAAATAAATGAAACTTTTCAGGATGTATATTTCACTCAATCAACAGAGTACTGGGTTGGACTCAATGCTCCCTCTAAGCCATGTGTGTCAAACATGCAGCCCGAGGGCCACATCAGGCCCCCAGAGGGCTTCTCTCAGGACCGCAGTGGAACTGGCTGTCTCCTGCTTCTCCTTCCCGTTCTGCTGCGGCTGCATCATCGTCGGTTTGCAGCTTACAGATACACACCCGAACAGCAGACTCAAGACTGCAACGGCACAGACATTTGGATGCAATAATTCAGAGCGAGAGGTGTCGGTGATCAGACACTGCTAAATAAACAAAATATTGCAAGAGTGCTGATGCTTTGAGCATGTTTTTATTTTAAGGGGGGGGATCCTGTGGAGCGTCTGGCTCCCTCCCTCCCAGAGGAGCCCCAGTGCCCCTTCCTGCGTCGTCACACCAAGGGCAGCCTGACCTCCACCCTTGGTTCTCTCCCGGGGCTGGGAGAGGGGAGGCATGCGGTGGCTGGGCTGGCTACGAAGGGGCGGCGTGTGGGCGCATTGGCGCACAGGAGCACAGCCGGGCATGCCTGTCCAGGGCCAGATGATGGGCCCGCTTGCCTCCTTGCCTTACCTGGCTGGGCTTACCTGCTGCCAGAGGGCCAGGTGGCAAGGATCTCTCTGCCCAGGCTCACAGCCCCTGCTGCTCCTTCTGCCGCTCTTGTCCTCCTGCCGCCAGGCCATCAGGGGGGAGGGGGAGCCAAGGCTCAGGGAGGGAGGTCCATAAAAACCACGAGGGGGCTGGGCCCCGTGGGCCCTGTGGGCCCCGTGGTAGCTACGAGCCTGCTTCCAAGATCTGACAAGATTGGGCTTGACTGGGCTGTCCAGGTCAGGGCCAGGAGACAATAAATTCTGAAATCATACCACCACCACCACCCCTTTGCTTTCAGACACTTCAGTCTTTCTTCTGCATAGCCCTCCTAGTCATTGCTGGGGGGATTGGGTTGCCAGCTCTGGGTTGGGAAATATCTGGAGATTTAAAGGGTGGAACCTGGAGAGGGCAGGGCTTGGGGAGGGGAGAACCCAGCAGGGTATAATGCCACCGAGTCCGCCCTCCAAAGCAGCCATTTGCTCCAGGCAAAACTGCTCCGTAACCTGAAGATCAATTGTAAAAGCAGGAGACATCCAGGCCACACCTGGAGATTGGCAACCCTGTGGGGTCTGTGAGCATGGACATGGAGCGGGTGGTAGGTTGGAACACTTTCCCTATGAAGAAAGGTTAAAGTGCTTGGGGCTCTTTAGCTTGGAGAAACAACAGCTGAGGGGTGACATGATCGAGGTTTATAAGATTATGCATGGGAAAGAGCAGGTCGAGAAAGAGGTACTTTTCTCCCTTTCTCACAATACAAGAACCCGTGGGCACTCCATGAAATTGCTGAGCGGTCGGGTTAGAACGGATAAAAGGAAGTCCTTTGGCGAGAATACTACTGGCCAAATATTGGAAAACAGAAAAAAATGCCCAGTAGGGAAGAGATAAGTTCAAAGTTGTTAAATTTAGCAGAAATTGATAAGTTAAGCTTGTTAATTCAAGGGAAAGGGGAACATTTCTTTTTGAAAAAAATGGTCGAGATTATACAACTGGATAAACAATACTAATTAATAACAGACTCAATGTAAAGTGTTTATTGATTGATAATGTATTTACATGTTATGTATAACAAAAATATATAAATAAATATTTTTTAAAAAAAGAAAAGGAAGTTCTTCTTCACCCAAAGAGTGATGAACACGTGGAATTCACTGCCACAGGAGGTGACAGTGGCTAACAGCATGAACGGCTTCAAGAGGGAATTCGAAAAGCATCTGGAGCAGAGGTCCATCAGTGGCTATTAGCCACAAGGTATAGATAGGGGCTCTGGGACAAGTGATGCTCTGTCTTCTTGGTGCTTGGGGGGGTCAACAGTGGGAGGGCTTCTAGTGTCCTGGCCCCACTGGTGGACCTCCTGATGGCACCTGGTCTTTTTGGCCCCTGTGTGACACAGAGTGTTGGACTGGATGGGCCATTGGCCTGATCCAACACTGGCTTCTCTTATGTTCTTATATAAGAGGGAATTGGATCAACATCTGGAGCAGAGGTCCATCAGTGGCTATTAGCCACAAGGCATAGACAGGAACTCTCGGTCTGGGGCAAGGGATGCTGTGTCTTCTTGGTGCTTGGGGAGGGGGCAACAGTGGGAGGGCTTCTAATGTCCTGGCCCCACTGCTGGACCTCCTGATGGCACCTGGTATTTTTTTTGGGCCACTGTGTGACACAGAGTGTTGGATGGGCCACTGGCCTGATCCAACATTGGCTTCTCTTACGTTGTTATGTTCTTATGTTCAATGGAGAGGGAGACGCCAAAGCCACCCACGGCACGCCCCTCCCCCCCAGGCCTCGAGCCAGTTCAAAGTGCCAAGACACACTCTATTGAATGAGAAACTTCAGGCAGCTAAGGTGAGGTTTAAGGAGATCAACGCCGCCCGCCCTTCGCCGTGACCTGTCGTCCCCATCAGATCCGGTGCAGGAGTTCACGGCAGAGTTCACAAGGCCAGAAACGACAAAAGAACTCGGAGCCGGGGCTCGACTCAGCTGCCATTTCGGGGCGGTCCTGACGCGGCCGCCGTCTCCCAGAATGACAACGCTTTTTGTTCTTTTCCTCCCCCCCCCCCCCCCCCGTTATTATGTGACACCGTATAATTTAGCCTGTCTTTGGCGGAAGGTTCCCTCTTTGCCCCTCGCACACACATGGACAAAGATGACGTCTGAGGCGGTCTAAAAATTGCAGGAGTACTTGATGACAAATTGCGGCAGGGGCAGCGAAAGGCTGAAATTACCGTCGACGGGCCTGGGGCCCTGACCGTGCCAAAAGGCTGTCAGGTAGAGTTGCTGACCTCCAGGTGGAGATCTGGAGATCAACTGCTATTACAATTGATCTCCAGATGACCAGTTCTCCTGGAGAAGAGAAAAATTAAAGGCAATGCTAGCTGCATCTCTATGTCACTTCTGGCGGAGGACTGGAAGTGACATAGGGTTGCTCTAGGAATCATTGGAAACTTTACCATAAAGTGTCTATCGATTCCTAGAACGACCGTACATCACTTCCGGGTTTTTCCTAGAAGTGACATCGCAACACAGACAACATTACCTACCCAAACCCTCCCGCTGGCTGTCAAACATGGGTTCAGAACCCGACCACCCCACTCGAGTCCTTGGAACCGTGCATTTCGGAGAGCACCAATGTGATTCAGGAACAACTTTCTCATAAGAACATAAGAGGAGCCAATGTTGGAGCAGGCCAATGGCCCATCCAGTCCAACACTTTGTCACACAGTGGCCAAAAATACCAGGTGTAACGTATTGAGCCTAGACCATACTTCGGCTGATGCTTAATTCGGACAGAGCTTGAGGATCCATAACAATAGCTGACTAGGATCCTAGAATGGACCAGTAGGGAGACAGGGATCCTAGAGTAGACAAATGGGATAACAATGTACAGGGCTGTTTTTGTAGCAGAAACTCCTTTGCATATTAGGCGACACACCTCTAATGTAGCCAATCCTCCAAGAGCTTACAGAGCTCTTCTTACAAGGGCTACTGTAAGCTCTTGAAGGATTGGCTACATTAGGGGTGTGTCACCTACTATGCAAAGGAGTTCCTGCCACAAAAACAGCCCTAACAATGTAGTGTAAATAGCCTATTGTGGGAGTGGGTGTGTGTTTGGGGAGTAAAATTTTGCATGCATAAATACCTGGCTTCAGTCAGGGATTCTCAGTCTTCTTTCTGCTTGCTGAAATCACAAATAAACGATGAGCTGATCACTCTACGTGTCTGACCCAATATATCTCACCAGGTGCCATCAGGAGGTCCAGCAGTGGGGCCAGGACACAAGAAGCCCTCCCACTGTTGCCCCCCCCCCCAACACCAAGACTACAGAGCATCACTTTCCCCAGATACTAGAGTTCCTGTCTATACCTCGTGGCTAATAGCCACTCATCATGGACCTCTGCTCCATATGTATATCCAGGGGTCATTTCCTGCAGGAGCGCACAGGAGCGGAGCTCCGGCAGTAAAGAGCCCAGGGGGCGGGCACATGCAACAAGCCCCACCCCCTGCTCCCAGCAGCCCTCAGTCAGAGCAAGAAGCTAATGAGTTATGCTAGTTTATTTATTTATTTATTTATACATTCGACTTCTATGCCGCTCCTTCCCATAGGCTCGGAGCAGTTTACAATCAATTTATACCTATCTAGGGCCACATGTTATATGGGGGTGTGACTGCCTACCGGCACCCAGGCAGCAAGGCTCTCTTGTTGTTGCTCTCTTTGTTTCTCGGATTCATTTATCCGTGGAGGGCTCCTTTCCCATCCATCTTTCTGGTGGCGGCGTCCGGTGTTGGTCTTATTTTTGTAGCAGCTCCTCCGGGTTAGGTCCTCGTGGTGCGCGGCTGTGATGACCGTAGCTTCGGCATTTGTCCCACTGGCTCCGCCGCGCTTGCGTCATTACACCTCCACTCCTTCCAGTCAGTCTCCGCCCGGGTTCAGCTGCTGCTCGGCGCCGGATATTCACCGTAGTCACCGCTCGTCGCTCATCATTTATCACCGCCGCTCATCGCCACACCACCGCTTGCTGGTACTTCTGCCGCACACCGCCCCATAGGGAGGAGGGTGCCCCCTGCTACCTAGGAGCAGGTACCCATTTATCTACTTGCAGAGCTTTCGAACCGCTGGGCTCCTGCACCTCTTTTTCTACGAAATGACCCCTGTGTTTATCCAATTCCCTCCTGAAGCTGTCCATGCTAGTGCACTGAATTCCATGTGTCAATCACTCTCTGGGTGAAGAAGGATTGGTCCTCAGCAGCACAGGAATTGTCCAGCTCCGCCTTCTGGGCCTCCGACTCTGATGCATCAGGACATACCTGGAGATCCGGGGGTGGAACTAGGGGAGTGTCAGGGGGTGTGGCATATGCAAATAAGCTATGCTAATGAGTTGTGCTAATGAGCTCCTGCACCTCTTTTTCTACGAAATGACCCCTGGTTATACTTACTTAAAGGTCAAGGTTCCCTTGCTCGAAAGCCAGTCGAGTCCGACTCTAGGGTTGCGGTGCTCATCTCCGTTTCCAAGCCGAAGAGCCAGCGCTGTCTGAAGACGTTTCCGTGGTCACGTGGACGGCATGACTAAACACCGAGGCGCACGGAACGCTGTTCCCTTCCCACCGAAGTGGTCCCTATTTATCGACTTGCAATTTCTTGCTTTCGAACTGCTAGGTTGGCAGGAGCTGGAACTAGAGACGGGAGCTCACTCCGTCATGCGGCACACTCGGGTCTCGAACTGCTGAACTACCGACCTTCCACAGCCTGCAGTTCAGCGTCTTAACCACTTGAGCCACCACAGCTCCTTACTTTGTTATATTTACTTAGTTGCACCTTTCCACCTAGGAGCTCAGGGCAGCATACCTGGCTCTCTCTCTTTCTGCCTTCATATTAGGGTTGCCAGGTCTGGGTCGGAAGATACCTGGAGACTTTGGGGGGTGGATCCGGGAGAGGGCGGGGTTTTGGGATGGGAGGGGCCGCAGCATGGTCCGATGCCATAGAGCCCACCCTTCAAAGCAGCTATTTTCTCCAGGGGAGCTGATCTCTGTCAGCTGGGAGATCAGTTAGGAAAGCGGGAGATCCCCAGGCCCCACCTGGAGGCTGGCAACCAGTGTTCTCTCTAAGCTGAGTTGGCTCACCATTTCTTAGCCTCACACTGAGTTGGCTCACCATTTCTTAGCCTCCAGCACACACATTTTGTCTTCGCTCAGGAAGGATGGGACTCCAGAGCAAACTAATTTATGCAGAAGCCAAATGGCTCGCTCACAACTTTAATGCCAGTGACTCACAAAGTAGAATTATTGCTCACAAGACTCCACAGCTTAGAGGGAACATTGCTGGCAACCCTCCTTCATGCCCCCTGCAAGATAGGCTGGATTGAGACGCACACCTGGTCTACGTCTGTAGCAGAATGAGGGGGCAGCGAGGTGACAGAATGAGGGGGCCGGCCCCCTTTCCTTGTAGGAGCAGGCTCTTTTATAGTTGTGCGACAGGCAGAAACGGAACACGTGCCATTCCCACCATGGCCCCAGCAGAATGAGCCCCACCTGTTGAACATCTACATGTCCTCTACGTGTGATTGGTAGCGGATTCCTCTGAGAAGCAAAGACCTCCGCAATCAGGCGGTTCGCCCTACCCAGAACGTCGTTCAAATCCCATTAACGTGGCTCGTTTCCCTAAAGCGCGACAGGATTAAATGTGGGCTTTGCCAAAGCAAATATGTCAAATGTAAAAGAATGTCCATTCGCCAGGCTGGCGTGGTTCTTGTCATGGGGGGCGGGGGGGAAATACATCAGCTGGGGCTTGATTCTGTGCGGCGAATGCGTCAAAGCATAAGGCGCTTAATGTTTAAGCCATGGGATTAATCCTTTACCTAACCGCCGGGAAGGAAGGGAAGGAGGGTTGACAACGGAAAAGGAGAATGCCGTCACTGGCCATTCCCTCTTTCTTGCGTTTCCACTGGCGCTCGATTTTCTCCCTGACTTCTCTGGTGCCACTTTGGGGTTCTTTCTCTGTCTCCAGCGAGCCCATAAATACTACACAGTAAGCCCCCTGCATGGGAGCGATCACTTCTCTCTTCCAATACAGCATCATAAGAACATCAGAAGAGCCCTGCTGGATTAGACCAGTGGAGCATCCTGTCTCACACTGTGGCCAAGCAGTTCCTCTGGAGGGCCAACAACAGGGCACAGAGGCCGAGGCCTTCATGAGAACATCAGAAGAGCCCTGCTGGATCTGACCAGTGGTCCTTCTAGTCCAGCATCCTGTCTCACACAGTGGCCAACCAGTCGCTCTGGAGGGCCAACAACAGGGCAGAGAGGCCTAGGCCTTCATAAAAACATCAGAAGAGCCCTGCTGGATCAGACCAGTGGTCCCTCTAGTCCAGCATCCTGTCTCACACAGTGGCCAACCAGTCCCTCTGGAGGGCCAACAACAGGGCAGAGAGGCCTAGGCCTTCATAAAAACATCAGAAGAACCCTGCTGGATCAGACCAGCGGTCCCTCTAGTCCAGCATCCTGTCTCACACAGTGGCCAACCAGTCCCTCTGGAGGGCCAACAACAGGGCAGAGAGGCCTAGGCCTTCATAAAAACATCAGAAGAACCCTGCTGGATCAGACCAGCGGTCCCTCTAGTCCAGCATCCTGTCTCACACAGTGGCCAACCAGTCCCTCTGGAGGGCCAACAACAGGGCAGAGAGGCCTAGGCCTTCATAAAAACATCAGAAGAACCCTGCTGGATCAGACCAGCGGTCCCTCTAGTCCAGCATCCTGTCTCACACAGTGGCCAACCAGTTCCTCTGGAGGGCCAACAGCAGGGCATGAAGGCCGAGACCTTCATAAAAACATCAGAAGAGCCCTACTGGATCAGAGCAGTGGTCCGTCTAGTCCAGCATCCCATCTCACACAGTGGCCAACCAGTCCCTCTGGAGGGCCAACAGCAGGGCATGAAGGCTGAGACCTTCATTCGAACATGAGAAGATCCCTGCTGGGTCAGACCAGTGGTCCATCTAGTCCAGCATCCTGTCTCACCCAGGGACCAGCCAGTTCCTCTGGAGGGCCAACAACAGGGCACAGAGGCCGAGGCCTTCATAAGGACATCAGAAGAGCCCTGTTGGATCAGACCAGGGGTCCATCTAGCCCAGCATCCTGTCTCACACAGTGGCCAACCAGTCCCTCTGGAAGGCCAAGAACAGGGCATAGAGATAAAGGCCTTCATAAGGACATCAGAAGGATACATTCTGGCGCACACACCCCCATGCGGGGCGGGCTGGGGCGGGCGCAGAGCCGCAGCAGGTGGGCCGAGGGGGCAAGCTGCAAATGCATGCGGGGGGGTGGGATCACTTGAGGGGAGGGTGCCTGTACCAGGCTGCAAAAAGAGCTCCAAAGAGACTACAGGGGCGACAGAGGGCGAGTGGCACTTTCCCGTCATCCCGGGCAGTTCCCCGCACCTGTCCCTACCCCTGCCTCCTTCTCTTCATAAGGGCATCAGTTTGGTGTAGTGGTTAAGTTTGGTGCAGTGGTTAAGTGCTTGGACTCTAATCTGGGAGAACCGGGTTTGATTCCCCACTCCTCCACTCGCAGCTGCTGGATGACCTTGGGCAAGCCATAGTTCTGATAAGAGCTAGACTCCTTTGGGTAGTGAAGGGTGAGGTATAGATCCAATCTTCTTCTTCTTCTTTCTGTCTTTCTGGGGGGCTCCGGGCCAGCCCCAGGTTTTTTTGCACACTAGGCAAGGATACCTTCTGGCCCCTGCCCCCCTCGTGCGTCTCCCAATTTTCAAACATAAATGCATTTTAGGAAGAATGAAGAACACAAAATCTGAAAGGCTGTGAGGTCGCTGGGGCTGAGAGAGCTCTTTCGAGGACTGCCCTTGAGAGAACAGCTCTGAGAGAACTTGTGACTGAGCCAAGGCCATGCCAGCAGCTGCTTGTGGAGGAGGAGTGGGGGAATCCAACCCGGGTCACCAAGATTAGAGTCTGCACTCCTAACCAACGTTCCCTCTAAGCTGTGGAGTCTTGGGAGCAAAAATTCTACTTTGTGAGGTACTGGCACTAAATTTGTGAGCAAGCGACTTGGGTGCTGCATAACTTAGTTGGCTCTGGAGCCCTCTTCCTGAGCTAAGACAAAAATGTGTGAGCTGGAGGCTAAAAAACTGTGAGCTAGCTCACACTAACTCAGCTTAGAGGGAACACTGCTCCTAACCACTAATTCCTGGGGGTGGGGAGACCAGTGGCTCCTGCTCCTCCAAGAGGAGGACGGCTGCGCTTCTGAGTGCGCTGAAAGACCCTGTGGCGCGCGGCAGTCACCCACCCGGTCAAGAAAGTTGCAGGGCTTTTGGTGGGGGGGGAGGCTTTTGGTGGGGGGGCTGGGTGCCAGTTTGGCGCCTGTAAGGGCCAGTGCGCTCTAGGCGAGCGCCTAGTTCGCCTAGTAAGCGAGCTGGCTTTGGGGGGGCTGCAAAGAGGGGAGTCTCTTGCCAGGGACGGAGGAAGAAGCCGGCAAGGGAGATTTCCTGTGCGGGGCAAGGAGGGGATGAGGCCAGCCAGAATGGCGCCCTTGTTGAGCCGTCGCCCTAGGCGACAGTCTAAAATTTAACAATAATGGGCCAGCCCTGCTAGGAAGGACGTTTTGGCTGCAGAAGTTTCTTCGTGTTATGGGACATCCTCTGTCTTGTTTGTGGACCTTGAGGTCTTTTGGACACTATTGTACTGAAAGGATATAGAGGAGTCTCTTGTCGGATTCTTTCTCTATTATTGAATTGTCATACCTTTTCTTGTCAATTTCTTGTATTGCAATGTGTGTTCCTGAACTGTGACCACCAGTTCTACTTTACTAATTGATTTACTGTACTTACGTTGCAATAGACTGATGTCTCCTGGTAATCGGTGAAATTGCCTGGGGGTTGACAACCCTAATGCCAGCAAAAAAAAATGATTTATTTCCCCAGGGGTCATTTCCTGCCGGAGCACACAGGAGCGGAGCTCCGGCAGTAAAGAGCCCAGGGGGCGGGCACATGCAACAAGCCCCGCCCCCTGCTCCCAGCAGCCCTCAGTCAGAGCAAGAAGCAGCCAGGTAAGTTGCAAAGCCCCCCCCCCGGCCCCCCAGCCCAAAACAGTCCAGTGGCACCTTTAAGACCAAGTTTTATCCAGGTACCAGCTCTCCCTCCTTTGCGAGGACAGATCTGCACGTTCCTCCCCCCCAATAGCTAGCAATCCAAAAGAGTCCAGTGGAGCCTGAGCGATGGGTGTCGCCTTCTGACACACTTCCGGTGATGCCAGGGGGTGTGGCATATGCAAATAAGTTATGCTAATGAGTTATGCTAATGAGTTATGCTAATGAGCTCCTGCACCTCTTTTCCTACGAAATGACGCCTGATTCCCCCCATTCAGGCTGTGGGCTGAGAAGACAAGGCCAACCGCTCATCAGGAAGCAGCACACTCCGTCTTTCGCACCTCTGTGCTCACGCACCTTCTGACATTTCCTCGCCCAGTGTTGCAGATCGCGTTGTCTTCACGACGCTGCCCTCCCTGACACTCTCGCCCCCACAAGGACGACGGGTACATTTCGGACAGGGAGGAACAAACCGGGCGGCAGAGATCTGTGGGCAGCGGCCCAGCCTGGCTCCAATGACCCAGGAGATTCAAGAGTCTCATTTCCTCCTGGCGTTCCGGGCTCTCGCGTTTGTTTTCCTCCCAGCCAAAGCTCACCCTCGGACAAATTTAGATGTGGTCAAACGGAGGTGGCGGAAAGTGACACCAGCAGCGTGCCAGCAAGCGAAACGAGATGCATCCCCTCCCTTATTCGCTGCTAGAGGATGTCGTGATGGCCACAGGCACAGACGGCTTTCAAGGGGGATTAGACAGACTCATGGAGGGCAAGTGGCTGCCAACCATGGTGACTTAAAGGAAACCTCCACATACAGAGGCAGTCAACCACTGGATCCCAGAGCCAGGAGGCCACATCAGAGGAAGGCCTCGGCTTCTGTGCCTTGTTGTTGGCCCTCCAGAGGAACTGGCTGGCCATTATGGGAGCCCGGAGGCTGGACTAGGTGGACCTTCACTGGTCTGCTCCAGCAGGGCTCTTCTGATGTTCTTATGAAGGCCTCGGCCTCTCTGCCCTGCTGTTGGAACTCCAGAGGAACTGGCTGGCTTCTGTGTGAGACAGGATGCTGGACTAGATGGACCACTGGTCTGATCCAGCAGGGCTCCTCTGATGTTCTTATGAAGGCCTCGGCCTCTCTGCCCTGCTGTTGGACTGGAGTGGATGTGCCACGGGTCTGATTGAGCAGTGCTCTTCCTAAATTCTTATGATGGCCTTGGCCTCTCTGCCCTGTGGTTGGCCCTCCAGAGGAACTGGTTGGCCCCTGTGTGAGACAGGATGCTGGACTAGAAAGACCACTGGTCTGATCCAGGAGGGCTCTTCCTACATTCTTACAAAGCCCTCAGCCTCTGTGCCCTGTGGTTGGCCCTCCAGAGGAACTGGTTGGCCACTGTGTGAGACAGGATGCTGGACTAGAAAGACCACTGGTCTGATCCAGCAGGGCTCTTCCTACATTCTTACAAAGCCCTCAGCCTCTGTGCCCTGTGGTTGGCCCTCCAGAGGAACTGGTTGGCCACTGTGTGAGACAGGATGCTGGCTCTTATATTCTTACGAACTGGAGTATCAGACTAGAAATTGGTAGACCTGGGTTTCAAAGCCGTACACTGTCACAAAGCTCATTGGGTTAGCCTTGGGCCACTTGCCTTTTCTCAACCTGAGCTACCTCGCAAGGTTGTTAGGAGGATAATATGGATGAGGGAGAACCATCCAAAGCAGCCATTTCCTCCAGAGGAATAGATCTCTGAAGGCCAGCTGTACCCTTGGGAGATCTCAGGGCCCCACCTATTGGCTAGGGTTGCGATAATGAATAAGCCATACAGACAATTAAAACTTTCTAAGGACATACAAAGTACAAGTTTGGTATATTTGCAAGAAGAAGAAGAAGAAGAAGAGGAGGAGGAGATTGGGTTTATACCTCGCCCTTCACTACCCAAAGGTGTCTCAGAGCAGCTGACAAACTCCTTTCCCTCCCCTCCCCACAACGGACACCCCCTGTGAGGTAGGCGGGGCTGAGAGAGCTCTTGACAGAAACGTCTCTTTTTCAAGGACAGCTCTTATCAGAACAACGGCTTGCCCAAGGTCACCCAGCAGCTGCAAGTGGAGGAGTGGGGAATCAAACCCGGCTCTCCCAGATTAGAGTCCGCGCACTTAACAACTGCACCAAACTGCCTCTCCCTCGTCTACTGGCTGCTGGTGGGCTGGCTCGCCTCTTGCGGCTTGAGCTGCTCAGAGGGGGCAGAGCTCACCAATGATGGGGCGCTGCCCCAAAATGCCCCCCCGCCGTGGCTACGCGCTTGGCCGAATCAGTCCTTAAAAATCTGCGCAGCCAATCAAATCTCCAGTGGCCAATCAGAAGCATGGCTGGGCAAAAGCCCCACCTGGCCCCACCCACTTCCCTGGCCAAGCACCGGGAAAGGTGCCAACGGGTACCTAGCTGCCCACGGGCCCCATGCTGGGGTCCCCTGCACTTCCACATGTGCCTCCTGCAGAACAGATTCCTCAACAAAAGCAGATTCCACAGGCTTGTAAAGCTGTTCCTCGCCGGGGGCTATGAGACAAAGTTCACGGGTGTCCGAAATTTATTCCACAAGACTTTCTTAGGGATGGAAAGTTGTTTGAAATTAGATGGGGGGGGGGGAAATCGCCTCTTTTAAAGAGCTGTTTCTTCTCCAAACACATGACTGAGCTACTGGAAACCGTTCAACGTAACAAAGTCATTAAGTTAAGTCATCGGGGCATATTTCTCGCCGTCCAAAGGAGGCCACACGGTGGGCCGGTTTCAGACAGCAGCCACATATAAACATCTGCTGGAAAAACAGATGCTGGGGACATGGAAGCAATCTTTTTGACTTAATAATAATAATAAGAAACTGTAGACCAGGTGGACCGTTAAAACCTTGCTTGTTTGGAAACTATTGTTTACAACCGGGGATGGAGACCTTCCATTTTGAAGAAGATGAAGAGAAGAAGAAGATATGTTCTCGAAGGTTTTCACGGCTGGAGTTTGTTAGCTGTTGTAGATTTTCCGGGTTGTCTGGCCGTGGTCTTGGCATTGTAGGAACTGACGTTTCGCCAGTAGCTGTGACTGGCATCCTCAGACGTATAACACAGAGAGTACTCCATCGTGACACAGAGAGAACTCGATCTTTCTTTGCTATACCCCTGAGGATGCCAGTCACAGCTACTGGCGAAACGTCAGGTCCTACAATGCCAAGACCACGGCCATACAACTCGGAAAATCTACAACAGCTAACAAGAAGAAGAGATTGGATTTATACCCCGCCCTTCACTACCCAAAGGAGTCTCAGAGCAGCTTACAACCTCCTTCCCTTCCTCGCCCTACAACAGACACCCTGGGAGGCAGGTGGGGCTGAGAGAGCTCTTGACAGAAACGGCTCTTTTTCAAGGACAGCTCTTATCAGAACTACGGCTTCCCAAGGTCATCCAGCCAGGTGCAAGTGGAGGAGTGGGGGAATCAAACCCGGTTCTCCCAGATTAGAGTCCGCGCACTTAACCACTACACCAAACTGGCTCTCAATTTCTCAGAAGACATTGCTTGGGGGGGGGGGAGACTTATTGGGGAATTGTTGTTTTTTTTAAATCCATGTGACACAGAGTGTTGGACTGGATGGGCCACTGGCCTGATCCAACATGGCTTCTCCTACGTTCTTATGCTCGTGCCAGGAAAACAAAACAGCCGCTAGAATCAACTCGACTCTCCTTCTTCCTTTTCTTTTCTGCTTCCCCAACATGACCAAGATTTAGAAGGGTTCTTGCGAAGCTGCCTGCTCTCAGTTGGAATTCTGGGCTCTAATCCGCAGGCGCGAGAAAACTCTCCGCCGTCTGGAAATGCCCTGGGATCTGTCTGTCAACGGTGAAATATAGGGCATGCTGTATCGGGTGGAAATTATGCACACTTTTCTTGCCACGCAAACCACACACGGTTGCAGCCCGGCCAAAAAATATTCAAAGGAAACCTCTGCCAAACATCTGAGCTGCTGAAGCCAGCTCAGACAGGTGTCCTGGAAAGCTAGATTAAAAAGTGCTCTTATGGACGTTCACTTCCTAACCGTTTCCTCAGAGGGGAGATATCCGGGGATCCAATTATTGGGATATCTGGTTAATATAGCAGAGGTCACCTAGAAATGTGAGACTGAGTGAAGTAAATAAATCTCTCAAGAAGTACATTGCAAAAAAAGGTGGTTCCAGGCAATGCTCCCTCTAAGCTGTGGGGTCTTGTGAGCAAAAATTCTACTTTGTGAGCAACTGGCATTAAAGTTGTGAGCCAGCAATTTGGCTACTGCATACATTAGTTTGCTCTAGAGCCCCATCCTTCCTGAGCTAAGACAAAAATGTGTGAGCTGGAGGCTAAAAAACTGTGAGCTAGCTCACACTAACTAAGCTTAGCGGGAACCCTGGTTCCAGGTGGTCAGCCGTGTTGGTCTGAAGCAGCAGATCAAATTTAGAGTCCAGTGGCACCTTTAAGGCCAACAAAGGTTTATTCAAGGTGACCATTTATGATGGGGAAAGTACTGAGAAAGTACTCTCTCTTTTGGACTGCAACCTAAATGTGAACAGGATCCAGGGGTCATTTCGTAGAAAAAGAGGTGCAGGAGCTCATTAGCATAACTCATTAGCATAACTTATTTGCATATGCCACACCCCCTGACATCACTGGAAGTGTGTCAGAAGGCGACACCCACCGCTCAGGCTCCACTGGGCTGTTTTGGATTGCTAGTTATTGGGGGGGGGGGAACGTGCAGATCTGCCCTTGCAGAGGAGGGAGAGCTTATGCCTGAATAAAACCTGGTCTTAAAGGTGCCACTGGACTGTTTTGGACGGGGGGGACGGGGGGGGGGCTCTGCAGCTTATCTGACTGTTTCTTGCTCTGACTGAGGGCTGCTGGGTGCAGGGGGTGGGGCTTGTTGCATGTGCCCGCCCCCTGGGCTCTTTACTGCCGGAGCTCCGCTAAACTAATTTGAAACTTTTTTTTTTCGCCATGACATTATTTTTTTCGCCATGACATTAAGACAACAAGAAACAGTCTCTATACTTTTGATAATAGCAAAAAACCTGATAGCAACTAATTGGATAGAAAAACAAGTTCCCTCTGTTCAACAATGGTTAATAAAAATTTGGGATTACTTTATTTTAAGCAAATTGTCTTTTAATACTGGTAGTAATTCACCTATGCAATATCAGAAAAAAATTATACCAATTTGGTACCCTATTGTGAGTTCTCTAATGGAAACTGAAGTACTTCCTAAAAATCCTATGTACCACAATATGATCTTTTTTTAACATTACAATGTCACATTTTATTGTAAGTATTGCTTTGTTTCTTCATTTTATGGTTTGCAAAATGTTTAAAAAATGTTGTTTAAAAAAAAAAGAAAGAAACTTTATTTTCATGGTGGTAAATCACCGGCACTTTTGGCCGGAAAAAATAGACCACGACCTGTTCGAAGTTGGACATTCCTGGTATACCCTGCTCTAGGACTGATCCTGCATTGAGGGGGGGGGGACTAGATGTTCTTTATCGCCCCTTCCAACTCTGTGATTCTAGGATTCTATATGAGTATAAGGCAGCTTCACGTATGCATGTGAGAAAAGGTCCAGCCAAGCCTTTTCCAAGAAATGCCCTTTCTTGACACGCAGAAAGCACACGTAAAACGTTGCAGGCGTCGAGCTCTTTCTCCCCCTGTTTTTCCATAAACGTCTTCTCGCTGAACGCAACATCTGGATGACACAAATAGGCACCCCCACCCGCAGCCTGAAATGGCACGGTCCAGGAAAAAGCTTTCCCACTTGTACAAACTGGCCCCAAGTCCAGCTGAGAGAGGTTTGCATGATCCCAGAAGCTTTTTACAGATTTGCAAAGGAAATCTTTCTCTCTCTCTCTCTCTCTCCCTCTGCCACCCCGGCACATTTTATGTACAGGTGCAGAAATTCTGTATTTACAGAAACGACGCCTGACGTCCTCTCTAAAAGCAGACATCTGATGCGTTCACTAAAAGAGCTGCTCCCCAAAATGGACCAGCTGTCGGTTAGAGGAGGCAGAATCGGTAGGTCGAGCATATACAAAATATCCCAGGTTCAGTTTCTGGCATAGATACTTAGAAAGGTCCCGAGTAACAGGGCTGACTAAAGGCTCAGTTTACACACAATGCAAAACGATGGTTTATTTCAGGGCTCCCGAACTTTTTTGAGCCCATGAGTGCCTTTGGTATTCCGTGCTAGATGCCCACAGAACATTACGGCAACAAATGAGGCTATATTAAAGCCATAACATATTTAGTGTCTGGTAATAAAGCAATGGTATTCCCAGTAGTCATGTATGGCTGCAAGAGTTGGACTATAAGGAAGGCCAAGCGCCGAAGAATAGATTCTTTTGAACTATGGTGCTGGAGAAGACTCTTGAGAGTCCCTTGGACTGCAAAAAGATCAAATCAGTCAATCCTAAAAGAAATCAACCCTGACTGTTCCCTGGAAGGCCAGATAATGAAACTGAAGCTCAAATACTTTGGCCACCAAATGAGAAGGGAGCACTCACTGGAGAAGACCCTGATGCTGGGAAAGATCGAAGGTCAAAGAAGACGGGGACGGCAAAGGATGAGATGGTTGGACAGTGTCATCGACGCAATGAACATGAAATTGAGCCAACTTCAGAGGACAGCGGAAGACAGGAGGGCCTGGCGGGAGCTGGTCCACGGGGTCGCGAAGAGTCGGACTCGACTGTGCGACTGAACAACAACAACAAATAAAGAATCATAGAACCATAGTATGTTGGAGTTGGAAGGGACCTTGCAGGTCATCTAGTCCAACCCCCTGCACTCTGCAGGAGCATAGCCGAAAGACAGCCCTACAACATACCCGAAAGATGACCATCCAGCTTCCGCTTGAAGACATCCAGCGAAGGAGCATCCACCACCTCCCTGTTCCACTGCTCAGCCACTCTGACAGTTAGGACGTTTCTCCTGATATTTAGCTGGTATCGACTCTCTTGTAATCAGGGGTCATTTAGTAGAGAAAGAGGTGCAGGAGCTCATTAGCATAACTCATTAGCATAACTTATTTGCATATGCCACACACCCTGACATCAACGGAAGTGTGTCAGAAGGCAACACCCACCGCTCAGGCTCCACTGGACTGTTTTGGATTGCTAGCTATGGGGTGGGGGGAACGTGCAGATCTGTCCTTGCAGAGGAGGGAGAGCTTGTACCTGAATAAAACCTGGTCTTAAAGGTGCCACTGGACTGTTTTGGACTGGGGGGGAGGAGGGCTCTGCAGCTTACCTGGCTGCTTCTTGCTCTGACTGAGGGCTGCTGGGAGCAGGGGGTGGGGCTTGTTGCATGTGCCCGCCCCCTGGGCTCTTTACTGCCAGAGCTCCGCTCCTGTGTGCTCCTGCAGGAAATGACCCCTGCTTGTAATACTAACAACCAGGGCTATTTTGGGGCAGGAACATACAGGAACGGAGTTCCAGCTGGCTTCAGAGTTGCCCACACCCACCCAAGGGCCGGCTTGCCCGGGCTACCCGCAGCCGCAGCTTGCCCGGGCAAGCCAAGGGAAGGCATGGGGTGTGGCCTAATATGCTAATGAGCCACACTGTTGGGGTGTGGCCTAATATGCTAGTGTGTTTTGTCTGTTGGGTGGGGCCTATTATGCTAACTAACAACATAGTCCATCACAGAAAAAATACAAAGGTCGATAGAAATTCACATAGTGTTCTGCTCAAGTCTCTCTCAATCTATATCCCTCAAACAGTCTGTTGTCCTTATTCAAATTCACAAAAGCAGTCCGCTCAAAGTTCAATCAGACTGTGTTTCTCTGTCAGTCTTCCCAATATTTCCAGACTCAATGAAAGTGTCTACTCGAACGTAAGACGGAATGTAAGATTCCTATACAGGGTAAGATGGATTTACTTATTTATTTCTGCATTCACTTTGTTGTATAGAGACTGATAAGCCAGTATGATATAATGAAATATCACTGTAATGTCACTGGAATTCTTTGTCTATAGATTTGTTCCTGAGGAAAGACCAGAGGCCTGAAACACTTAGATATCCGGAAAAAGTGTTGACTGAAAGACAAACACAGACTTATTGAACTTTGAGCAGACTGCTTTCGTGAATTTGAATAAGGACAACAGACTGTTTGAGGGATATAGATTGAGAGAGACTTGAGAAGATTGCCATGTGAATGTCTATCAACCTTTGTATTTTTTTTCTGGGATGGAATATGCTGTTAGTCTTTATTACCAGACACTAAATATCTTATGACTTTAATATAGTCCTATTTGTTGTCGTATTGTTCTGTGGGCATCTAGCACACGCCTGTGTATATTGTTGTCATACCTGACTGTTTTGGGACTGTGTGTTATTCCTTTGGATTACCTTTGGAATTCTGACACAGGGTGGTAGGCGCAACCAGGGGTCATTTCCTGCAGGAGCGCACAGGAGCGGAGCTCCGGCAGTAAAGAGCCCAGGGGCGGGCACATGCAACAAGCCCCACCTCCTGCTCCCAGCAGCCCTCAGTCAGAGCAAGAAGCAGCCAGGTAAGTTGCAGAGCTCCCCCCGGCTCCTCGGTCCAAAACAGTCCAGTGGCACCTTTAAGACCAAGTTTTATTCAGGTACAAGCTCTCTCTCCTCTGCGAGGGCAGATCTGCACGTTCCCCCCCCCCCAAATAGCTAGCAATCCAAAACAGCCCAGTGGAGCCTGAGCAGTGGGTGTTGCCTTCTGACACACTTCCGGTGATGTCAGGGTGTGTGGCATATGCGTAACTCTAATAGCTCCAGGAAATGACCCCTGGATTCCCTACTTCTCCACATGCAGACAGCTGGGTGACCTTGGGTCTGTCACAGTTCTCTCAGAGCTGTTCTCTCAAGAGCAGTTCTTCAAACAGCTCTCTCAGCCCTGCCTACCTCACAGGGTGTCTGTTGTGGGGAGAGGAAGGGAAGGAGATTGTAAACTGCTCTGAGACTCCAAGTGAAGGGTGCGGTATAAATCCAACTTCTTCTCTCCTTCTCATTGAAGAGAAAGTGTTGGCAACTATGCAGTCCTGCCATCCGGCACTGTATGGATTATCTCGCATGCCCCCTGGATACCAGAATTTATGTTGGCACTGTTGCTTAAGCCAGGCAAATTTATTACACGTTCTCTGGAGCCGTTCTGAAACACAACCTCTTTTGGCACCATATCTTTTTCTGTATTTGTTTTCTTTTTTAACTTAAACATTTATTTTACCATAACAAGCATACAATGTCAAACGTGCATCACACGTTCTACAAGTAAACCTAGAAATCATTACCAAGAACTGGACAAAGGAAAGAAAAATATTGCAAAAATAATTAATCTGATAATACTGGCAGGTTCAAAAACGAGCATATGTACTATAACATTGCTTTGACTGCACAACTTCTCTCAACGTGTCATTGCGCATCAGGCAGTCTAACACCAAAAACCATCGTTCCACAAATTTGGAGTTACATAATGAGTTGCCTCGGACAATGAAACTTGATCTGTTATCTTCTCCATTATAAAATAAACCCCACAGTTTACAATTACAGTTTTCTGTATTTTGGAATGGACGGGTCCCAATTGACACTTTGATCCTGCGGTGGCTTTACTGTGTTATATCGGTTGTTTGTCTACCTTAGATAGAGAGCTTATGATGAGCTTACATAAGAACATAAGAGAAGCCCGTGTCAGATCAGGCCAATGGCCCCTCCAGTCCAACACTCTGGGTCACACAGTGGCCAGAAATACCAGGTGCCATCAGGAGGTCCAGCAGTGGGGCCAGGACACTAGAAGCCATCCCACTGATTGCCCCCCCCCCCAAGCACCAAGAAGACAGGGCATCACATGCCCCAGACTGAGAGTTCCTAAGAACATAAGAGGAGCCAATGTTGGATCAGGCCAAAGGCCCATCCAGTCCAACACTCTGGGTCACACAGTGGCCAGAAATACCAGGTGCCATCAGGAGGTCCAGCAGCGGGGCCAGGACACTAGAAGCCCTCCCACTGTTGCCCCCCCCAAGCACCAAGAATACAGAGCATCCCTTGCCCCAGCCTGAGAGTTCCTATCTATACCTAGTAGCTAAGAGCCACTGATGGACCTCTGCTCCATACGCTTATCTAATTCCCTCTTGAACTTGTCAACAACTGTAAGAAAATGTGCCATGTTCTGTTGGGAATGTTCTGTTGGAGGGTCAGCATGGTGTAGAGACGGCAAGTGTGGTGTGGTGTGGTGGTTAGAGTGCTAGGCTAAGATCCGGGAGACCCAGGTTCGAATCCTCACTCTGCCATGGGAGCTTACCGGGTGACGGTGGGCCAGCCGCACACTCTCAGCCTTAACCTACCTCACAGGGTCGTTGTGATGATAAAAGTGGAGGAGAGGAGTAGGATGTAAGCCCCTTTGGGTGCCCACTGAGGAGAAAGGCAGGATATCAATCAAGAAAATACACAGAAAGAAGAAGAGGAGGAGGAGGAGGAGGAGGAGATTGGATTTACCCCCCCTTCACTACCGGAAGGAGTCTCAGAGTGGCTTACAAACGCCTCTCCCTTCCCCTCCCCACAACAGACACCCTGTGAGGTAGGTGGGGCTGAGAGAGCTCTTGAGAGAACTGCCCTTGCGAGAACAGCTCGGAGAGAACTTGTGACTGACCCAAGGTCACACCAGCAGCTGCATGTGGAGGAGTGGGGAATCAAACCCGGTTCTCCCAGATTAGAGTCTATGCACCTTAACCACTACACCAAACTGGCTCTCAGTGCTGCATACCGACATAAATAAATCCTCCGTGGCCCCCATAACAATGATCGGGTTATGAAAGTATGGAAAACTGGGCCAATTCCAACCCCTTCACTAGGGTGAGTATTATTCCGTTTGGTGCCGGTAGGCAGTCCCACCCCCAATACCATATGTGGCCTAAGTTAGGGATTACAGTTCATAGAACGCAACACATGTAAACCGCCCAGAGACCCTCTGGGGTTAGGGCGATATAGCAAGTCTAAAGTTAAAATTTAAAAAAAAAAATAAACATCTGGAAAGGACTTTTTGCAGCTGATCAGCACAATGCACTTTGTACCTGCTCAGGGGCTCTTTCACCTGCCACATACCAGGGCTGAGACCATATTTTGTTTTTGTTTTACTTCATTTATACCCCATCTTCTTCCCCAATAGGGACCCAAAACAGCTTACATCCTTCCCCTCTACTCCATTTTGTCCTCACAACATCCCTGTGAGGTAGGACAGGCTGAGAGAGTGCGACTGGCCCCAGGTCCCTCGGCGAGTTTCCATGGCAAAGCGAGTCCGATAGCTCCTTAGAAACCAATAAGATTCTCAGGGTGTAAGCTTTGGACAGTCAAAGCTCCCTTCGTCGCCATGGCAGAGTGAGGATTTGAACCTGGGTCTCCCAGATCCTAGCCCGACACTGTAACCATGATGCCACCACACTGGCTCTCTGCATGCCTTGTGGCGGACATGTTTGGTGTAATGGTGAAGTGCGCGGACTCTAATCTGGGAGGACCGGGTTTGATGCCCCACTCCTCCACTTGCACCTGGCTGGATGACCTTGGGCAAGCCGTAGTCTAAGACCGGAAAGCATCGTTCCTCAAATTTGGAGTTAGAACGAGTTGCCTCGGACAATGAAACTTGATCCGTTCTCTTCTCCGTTATAAAATAGTCCCACAGTTAACAATTGATCCCCCACTCCTCCGCTTGCAGCTGCTGGATGACCTTGGGCAAGCCACAGTTCTGTCAGAGCTGTTCCCTCAAGGACAGTACTCTCAGAGCTCTCTCAGCCCCGCCGACCTCACAGGGTGTCTGTTGTGGGGAGGGGGAGGGAAAGGAGTTTGTAAGCTGCTCTGAGACTCCGGGCGAAGGGCAGTGTTAGATCGCCGCTAACAAAGATTCGGAGAGTGCTTTCAACAAAAGTGATCAGCTTTATTGTAGGTACGAACAAGCGCTTGAAAGAAGTCATAACCGGAACAGATTAACATTGGGAGCTAGGCTCCTTTTAAACATTCCCGGGCTAATGTAGCCACGCCCATTTACAATAAACAACCAATGAGGTTGTGCGGATAACGACCAATGGGAGTTCTTCCCTCGCAGGGAATTGGCACAGTTATGATTGGTCGCTGTTGTGGAGAGACCAATACTAAGTTAGCTCGGAGGAGCCTTCCTTATCTCGAAGCTTAACATAGGGAGTCACGCGGTGATTCACGTAAGCCTTTTCAATACAGCACAGGCAGAGTATAAATCCAATCTCCTCCTCCTCCTCCTCCTCCTCTTCTTCTTCTTCTTCTTCAACGCCGGCTGAGAGTGACATCTTACGCCAAACTGAAGAGGTAGCTGCTTGGGGGGGGGGAGTCTATGGAAAATACGCCCAAGGCATTTTAAGGGAAGAGAAGACGGTGCTGCACACCCCCTTTCTGCACACCCCCTGAGATTTCTGTGCAATGTGACCATCGCTGCCTTAAGAGAAGTAAGGACGGCTGCTGCTTGCTTGGAGTCCATTCGGCTGGCTTGGGGAGAGCATCTCTCGGCGTCCGGGTCTCCAAAGGCCACACCGCACAAACAACTGGCATCCCCTTAAGCTCCCAGCTGCAGGCAAAGTGGAATGAACTCATCCTTCTTCTTTTTCCCCCCCCCCCTTTCTTTTTTTCCTTCTCTCCAACAGGCACTTTTAACGCAAACCAGATTTGAATCCCAAACGCTGCCAAGCTCATGGCCGTAGCGAGAAGGCTGCACACCTGTGTTTGTGCATTCCTCCTGCTAAGCCTTGCCCCCCCTCGCATAATTTGCCAAGGCGTTTTAGTCCAAGCCCAGCTGGGAAAGGTAATTCGTGCTGCCTTTAACCGTTCAACCGCCACGCACCGAAAAAAGGGGCACTGGGTAATAACTGAGAGAAGTTCTGCAAAGGTCAGTCAGCGGTGTCTCGATAGAAGCTCCACAAAGGACCGTCAGCGGTGTACCGGGAAGAATTCTGCAAAGGACAATCAACAGTGGCCTGTCATGCGTGGGTGTTTCCCCTTGCTCTCGCTGTGCATCTCCGTCAGGTTTTCTTTGTCATTCTGCATTGATTTTTTTTTTCTTTCAGCACTCAGTTTTCTTTTATGTTCGCTGTTTCCCCGAGTTTTCTGAGAGTGTTTTTTGCACTGATTTCCCCCTTGTTTCACTTCCAAGCGGAAGGTAATCCAAAAGTGTACGGATTCACTCGGATTTTCCCTCCTGCCCTTTTGCCGCCCCTTGAAGGTCACTCCCCACCCACATCGAGGTTGTTCCGCCCACTCCGTGTGAAACGACGGCTGAGGGGTGACATGATTGAGGTTTATAAGATTATGCATGGGAAAGAGCAGGTAGAGAAAGAGGTACTTTTCTCCCTTTCTCACAAGACAAGAACTCGTGGGCACTCCATAAAATCGCTGAGCGGTCGGGTTAGAACAGATAAAAGGAAGTCCTTCTTCACCCAAAGAATGATTAACACTTGGAATTCACTGCCACAGGAAGTGGTGGCGGCTACAAGCATGGATGGCTTCCAAAGGGAATTAGATAAGCATATGGAGCAGAGGTCCATCAGTGGCTATGAGCCACAAGGTAGAGATAGGAACTCTCAGACTGGGGCAAGTGATGCTCTGTGTTCTTGGTGCTGGGGGGGGGGAACAGTGGGAGGGATTGTGGAGTTCTGGCCCCACTGCTGGACCTCCTGAAGGGACCTGGTATTTTTGGCCACTGTGTGACACAGAGTATTGGACTGGATGGGCTGTTGGCCTGACCCAACATGGGCTTCTCTTATGCTCTTATGTTCCAATATCCTCCCCCCTTCATTGATGTACAAGCTCCATTTCCTCCTCATATTTAAAATTTATATATGTGTGTGTGTGTGTGTATAATTTATTTATTTATTTATGTTTGGATTTATATCCCGCCCTACCCTGAAGGCTCAGGGTGGCTGACAAGGGCACCATGTGCCAAGGTTACAACAAAAACACATAATATAAAACAATAAATTACAATAAAATACAGTAACAAATTTACCAAATTACAGTACAGATTTAGCCAAGATGGGTAGATCTTAACCTCCATGATAACTTCCTGAGATCTTGTCATCCAATCCCTGCCCGGCCGCCTCGCTCCCCCAGTGGGGTCCAGATAATCATGATGTTAGTACGACAGTGCATAAGGGGCGGAGGTGGAATAGTGGTGGCGGTGGCTCCTACTCAAAAGCCTGGCAGAAGAGCTCCATCTTACAGGCCTGCGGAACTGAGAAAGGTCCCGCAGGGCCCGGATCTCTTCCGGGAGCTCCTTCCACCAGGTAGGAGCTGCCACCGAAAATGCCCTGGTCCTGGTCACCGCAAATTTAACCTCTCTAGGGCCTGGGATTTCCAAGAGATGACGCCCCCCCCCCACCATAGCACGAGTCTAGCAATACGAGTCTATCACTAGCCTTGGCAAGGTTTAGTTCCCTGCAGGTACTGACATGAAAGGGGGATCAGAGAGGAGGCAAACGAAAGTGTCCCCAGTGCAAAAAAAATAAAAAGGATTTTGGTGCTGCATGCAAACAAAATACAGGGGAGATCATCAGTGTGGAATGAAATTGATATGAGATGTAAAGAGAGAGAGAGAGAGACTGAGATGGGAAGCCTAAAGCTTTGAAAACATTTTCCCCTTTAATGCTTTAGTCAGGGGTCATTTCGTAGAAAAAGAGGTGAAGGAGCTCATTAGCATAACTCATTAGCATGACATTTGCATATGCCATGCCCCCTGACATCACCGGAAGCGTGTCAGATGGCAACACCCCCTGCTCAGGCTCCACTGGACTGTTTTGGATTGCTAGCTATGGGGGGGGGGGGGACACATGCAGGGGACACATGCAGATCTGTCATCACAGAGGAGGGAGAGCTTGTACCTGAACAAAACTTGGTCTTAAAGGTGCCACTGGACTGTTTTGGATTGCTATCTTGGGGGGGGGGGAGGCTCTGCAACTTACCTGACTGCTTCTTGCTCCTTGTGGCCCGGGGCTGCTAGGAGCAGGGGGCGGGGCTTGTTGCATGTGCCCACCCCCTGGGCTCTTTATTGCCGGAGCTCCACTCCTGTGCACTCCTGCAGAAAATGACCCCTGGCTTTAGTGAACAAGGTTTGAGTGGGAGACCATTTTGGCAGTCTCCGGAAGCGTAACTTACTTCCTGTCCATACGAGGCCTTTTGGGCCAGGAGCGGGACGGAACGGGGGTGGAGCAAACGGGTGCGATCCCACCGCAACATCTGGGAAGCGTACCGTCTCCGTCCCTGATCCGGCCCTTCCAGCGCTGCTCCGCACCAAAAAAGAACCACCTACCGAGGTGGTTCTTTTCGAAGGGCCGCAGCAACGCTGACCGTGGGGTCACCGGCGCGTCCTTGCGCCGGCGCATCCCCGGCTCCTAGCCGAACTGCGCATGTGTGAGCATGCGCAGTTTGCCAGGCTCCCCTCCCCACCATCGTTTTCTCCCCGGCATCTGATCGTGCCGGGGATCGACGGCGCCGCGGCTTGGGGGATCCGTGAGATCCTGCCGTGCCGTCTCAACTTTGCTGCGGCTCACATTAGCCGCAGTTCGAGCGTCCTTTTCCCTGCCGTGTGGCAGGGACCATTAAAGGGGCAGCTGAGCCACACGGACCTTCTGCAAACCACCGAACTTAAGAATCGCTTGGGATCAATCCATTTGGAGGACAGAGTACAATCCGCACAGGGCATAAGAACATAAGAACAGAAGAGATGCCAATGTTGGATCAGGCCAAAGGCCCATCTAGTCCAACACTCTGGGTCACACAGTGGCCAAAAATACCAGGTGCCATCAGGAGGTCCACCAGTGGGGCAAGGACACTAGAAGCCCTCCCACTGTTGACCCCCCCCCAAGCACCAGGAAGACAGAGCATCACTTGCCCCAGAGTCCCTATCTCTACCTTGTGGCTAATAGCCACTGATGGACCTCTGCTCCATATGCTTATCTAATTCCAAAAGGGCAGGCTTTTAAAAACTGCCAAGATCAAGGCCAGTGTGCAGGATCAAATTAGAGAATCACAAAGAGAAAACCATGCACATTTGCAAGAAAGGACAGGAAATTAGTGCAACTATGCAGCTGTGCTAGGGCATTGGCAAAAAAAACCAAACCCCGATTCCCCCCCCCAATCCAGTGGCACAGGACTAAAAAGGCTCTCCAGAGCTTCTGCCAGAGGACTCCTCCCCCATACAAATTGCAGCCCTCTGCAAGCTATGGTGGCCTTGCAGCCGACTTGACACAGGCGTATGCACACACAACATTGCCAACAATCACAACTTGCAATGCCAGTGTCAGTGGGTTCTACTGTGCATTCTGAACACTCAACATGTTGCCCCATATAATGCGTTTGTGTGACACTTTCCCATTTCTCACAGTGGCCCATAACACAGCAGAGAATCCCCTAGTGCTCTGCAGTAGGAAACTGGGGCTTCCACAGCTGCTTGTTAGTTTCAGAAAAAATCTTGTCAGTTTCAACATTGGGCTTTCCCCCTTTGCCTGCCTTCATAAGAACATAAGAGAAGCCACTCAGGCCAATGGCCCATCCAGTCCAGCACTCTGTCACACAGTGGCCAAAAATACCAGGTCCAAAACCAAGCAAAGGTTAGTGAAAAGGAGGGCCAATAAAGTAAATTGTTCAAAAGTAAAATCACCAGGCACAAGGTAAATATGCACACAAGACCTTTAAAGTGCAATCACTAGCCCAGTGATTATAAACTTGTGGTCCAAAAATTTCCTTCTTTGATTGTGTTGCCACAGCATTTTTACTTATGAATGCTGTGGCAACACAATCAAAGAAGGAAATTTTTGTACTTTATGGTCCTCATTGAATCTATACTTTGTATATATTTCTGATTGTGTTTATGTGAAAATAATTATTAACCATCTTGCCACATATGTATGACCTCTGAGGAAGGCCTATTTGGCCGAAATGCGTAAGGTCAACTTTGTAAGCCCTTGATATTGTTATAGTTTATATACATTGGTTGTAAATGGGCCTCTATATATGTTTTAAAATTTGTTATTATTATTAATAAATACATGTACCTCTTTTTATCTTTTATGGAAAGGTTTTAATATTGGCCCTCCTTTTCACTAAGCTTTGCTTGGTTTTGGAGTTCATTGTTAGGTTCAGTGTTTTTCCCCCCTTGGTTTCTGCAAAAATACCAGGTGCCATCAGGAGGTCCAGCAGTGGGGCCAGGACACTAGAAGCCCCCCCACTGTTCCCCTCCCCCAAGCCCTTTCTGTTCCCTTTCATTCAAGGAACTGACACTAAAAGGCATGAGCGAGACCTGAACCACACGGATTTAAATGGAAGGCGCTTGCTAGACCCTACTGCACAGCTGTGATAGGGCAATTGTGTAAATATTTCTAAAGCTGTGGACACCACCCCTCACATGTCACAAGCAGTGTTCCCTCTAAGCTGAGTTAGTGTGAGCTTGCTCACCGTTTTTTGAGCTTCCAGCTCACACATTTTTGCCTTATCTCAGGACGGATGGCTCCGGAGCAAACTAATGTATGCAGGAGCCAAGTCGCTTGCTCACAACTCCCACGGGGGAGGGCGGGGTATAAGTATGAAAAATAAAATAAAAATAAAAACTTTAATGCCAGTCGCTCACAAAGTAGAATTTTTGCTCACAAGACTCCACAGCTTAGAGGGAGCATTGGTCACAACTGATGTTCCACCCTAAGTTAGAAAAGTGTAGGGTTGTTTTTTGTCCTGATAGCTGCAGAAATAAATACTCCAGCCATCTCAGTCGCCCTCCTCTCAACTTTTTCCAGCTCTTCACTGGCATTTTCGAGATACGGTGACCAGAACTGTACACGGTATTCCAGATGAAGGACTGCATTTGCCCCATTGACACCCTCTCCAGTTTGGTGTCGTGGTTAACTGCGTGGACTTTAATCTGGGAGAACCGGGTTTGATTCCCCACTCCTCCACTTGCACCTGCTGGATGACCTTGGGCAAGCCGTAGTTCTGATAAGAGCTGTTCTCTCAAGGACAGCTCTGAAAAGAGCTCTCTCAGCCCCACCTGCCTCACAGGGTGTCTGTTGTGGGGAGGGGAAGGGAAAGGAGTTTGTAAGCCGCTCTGAGACTCCTTTGGGTAGTGAACAGTGTTCCCTCTAAGGTGAGTTAGTGTGAGCTAGCTCACAGTTTTTTAGTCTCCGGCTCACACATTTTTGTCTTGGCTCAGGAAGGATGGCTCCAGAGCAAACTAATTTATGTAGTTCGCTCGCTCACTTTAATGCCAGTAGCTTACAAAGTAGAATTTTTGCTCACAAGACTCCACAGCTTAGAGGGAACATTGGAAGGGTGGGGTATAAATGCAGACTCCTCCTCCTCTTCTTCTTCTTCTTATAGAATCATAGAATGTTACAGATGGAAGGGACCAGTGTTCCCTCTAAGCTGAGTTGGTGTGAGCTAGCTCACAGTTTTTTAGCCTCCAGCTCACACATTGTTGTCCTAGCTCAGGAAGGAGGGCTCCAGAGCAAACTAATCTATGCACAGCCGAAAGATAGCCCTAAAGCATACCCGAAAGATGGCTGTCCAGCCTCCGCTTGAAAACGTCCAGTGAAGGAGCATCCAACTCCTCCCGAGGCAGACTCCTCCTCCTCCTCCTCTCCTCCTCCTCTTCTTCTTCTTCTTCTTCTTCTTCTTCTTCTTCTTCTCCTCCTCCTCCTCCTCCTCCTCCTCCTTCTTCTCCTTCTCTCGGTGCTCTTCACAGTCAGCCTTGGTTTTCACCATCCCCAATAAGTTTTGTGTCGTCTGCGAAGCGCCACCCCAGCTTCTTTTCTAAGCGTTTTTATAATGGTCTGTTACCATGACAGAGAATGTAAAAGAAAATATTAAAACACATCCCTTTTGAACAATGACTGGTAAGGTAGAGTTTAATAAACCGTAAGTAACCTGAGCTGTGACCTGGGTGGCCCAAGCTGGCCCGATCTCATCAGATCTCGGAAGCTAAGCAGGGTCGGCCCTGGTTAGAACTTGGGTGGGAGACCACCAGGGAAGCCCCGGGTTGCCACACTGGCAACAGCAACCCACCTGTGAACTCCTCTTGCTTTCTGAACACCGTTCCCCAGTGAAGCACCCTCCCCATATTTCAGGAAAGTGGAAGTAAATATGGCTCTTCTGGGTGATAGGAACTGTGAACATGGCCCTCTATCAACTGCAGAGTGGGTACTGCTGTGGTCAGAGTGCCACTGGCTTGTTTGGTGTAGTGGCTGGGAGCACGGACTCTAATCTGGGAGAACCGGGTTTGATTCCCCGGTTGACCTTGGGTCAGCCACAAGTTCTCTCAGAGCTGTTCTCTCAAGGGTAGTTCTCCAGAGAGCTCTCTCAGCCTTGCCTGCCTCACTGGATGTCCGTTGCGGGGAGGGGAAGAGGAGACTGTAAGCCGCTCTGAGACTCCTTCGGGTAGTGAAGGGCGGGGTATGAATCCAGTCTCTTCTCTTCTTCTCTTCTTTATTGCGGCAATTAGCTGCAAACTATGGGAGGAAACAAGGTTCGACATAGATGAAGTCCCACATTGGCCTTCCTTCTTCACCACCAGCCACACCCGCCCTTTGTGTTGATTCTACCTACTATGAAGACACCTGGTGGCCAAGGACTGTACTGCAAGGCACAAGATTGGAGCATTTGAGTGTGTCGCTTGGGAGCTGAAGTGAGCGGAAAGTTATACTTACTAAGGTGGGGTTGCCAGCCTCCAGGTGGGTCCTGGAGATCTCCCAGAATTACCACTGGCTTCTGACTACAGGGATCAGCTCCCCGGGAGCAAATGGGAGATTTGGAGGGCGGATTCTATGGCATAAAGGGAGGGGCTGTGGCTCAGTGGCCAGAGCCTCTGCTCGGCATGCAGAAGGTCCCAGGTTCAGTCCCCAACGTCTCCAATTAAAAAGGAGCAGGCAGGAGGTGATGGGAAAGACCTCAGCCTGAGTCCCTGGAGAGCCGCTGCCAGTCTGAGTGGGCAATACTGACCTTGATTGACTGAGGGTCTCGATTTCTTAAAAGGCAGCTTTGTGTGCTCAAGACACCAAGGGTCTGATTCAGGGGTCCTTTTGTAGAAAAACAGGTGCAGGGGCTCATTAGCATAACTCATTAGCACAACTCATTTGCATAGGCCACACCCCCTGAGATCACCGGAAGTGTGTCAGAAGGAAACACCCACCGCTCAGGCTCCACTGGACTGTTTTGGATTGCTAGCTATTGGGGGGGGGATGTGCAGATCTGCCCTCGCAGAGGAGGGAGAGCTTGTACCTGAATAAAACTTGGTCTTAAAGGTGCCACTGGACTGTTTTGGATTGCTAGCTATTGGGGGGGGGGAACGTGCAGATCTGCCCTCGCAGAGGAGGGAGAGCTTGTACCTGAATAAAACCTGGTCTTAAAGGTGCCACTGGACTGTTTTGGACCGGGGGGGGGGCTCTGCAACTTACCTGGCTGCTTCTTGCTCTGACTGAGGGCTGCTGGGAGCAGGGGGCTTGGCTTGTTGCATGTGCCCACCCCCTGGGCTCTTTACTGCCAGAACTCCGCTCCTGTGCACTCCCACAGGAAATGACCCCTGGTATTATTCAGTATAAGGCAGCTTCAAGTGTTCATGGGGAGGGGAGGCACCTTAGCAGAGCACAATAAAGTTCACTCTCCAAAGCAGCTGTTTTCTCCCGGGGAACTGATCTCTCGTCTCTGGAGATCAGTCGTAATCCTGGGAGACCTCCAGGCCCCACCTGGAGGTTGGCAACCTAAGGTGCCCTGGAAGGGGGGAAAGAAGGCCTGCAAGCCAGTGACAGAGGCCAAAGTCAGCCCCCGCTCTTACCCACAGCAGCGGCACTCAGTGAGTCGTAATTTCCTGGAGATCACCAGGTCCTTTCTGGAGGCTGGCAACTCTACTCCAAAGCAGCTGTTTCCTCCAGGGGAACGGATCTTGGTCATTTGGAGATCAGTTGGAGGCTGAAATCCAAACACAACATCTGTGACAGAAATAACGAAGAGTCGATAAAGATACGTGTGCAAAATCGTTTACTGTAGGGATTTTGTAGAAAAGTCTCTTCTATGATCGCTCACACGCGACGGATACTGCGCAATATAAACAAATCCGTTTCACAATAACTGCTTTATCTGAGCGTGCAGCAATCATAACTATCAATGTCTACATATCAGCTCTTGAAGGAAACATCCCATGTTGACTGTCTAATAACAGAACCCAAGGCCTTGGTTATTAGAGAGTCAACATAAGAACATAAGAGCATAAGAGACGCCAATGTTGGATCAGGCCAAAGGCCCATCCAGCCCAACACTCTGTCTCACACAGTGGCCAGAAATACCAGGGGCCCTCAGGAGGTCCACCAGTGGAGCCAGGACATTAGAAGCCCTCCCACTGTTGACCCCCCCCCAAGCACCAAGAAGACAGAGCATCACTTGCCCCAGAGTCCCTATTCATGGGATGTTTTCTTCAAGAGTTGATATGTAGAAATTGATAAGAATTGTGATTGCTACAGGCTCAGTTAAAGCAGTTACATTGCGCAGTATCTGTTGCGTGTGAGCGATAATAGAAGCAGGGGTCATTTCCTGCAGGAGCGCACAGGAGCGGAGCTCCGGCAGTAAAGAGCCCAGGGGGCGGGCACATGCAACAAGCCCCACCCCCTGCTCCCAGCAGCCCTCAGTCAGAGCAAGAAGCAGCCAGGTAAGTTGCAGAGCCCCCCAGTCCCCTGGTCCAAAACAGTCCAGGGAATCTCACACCCCATCTTTCCTTCCCTTTTATATTTCTGACCCTGCCTAGCAAGAGTCCATGAGCACATGAAGCTGCCTTCTACCGAATCAGACCTTAGGTCCATCAAGGTCAGTCTTGACTACTCAGACGGGCAGCTGCTCTCCACGGTCTCAGGCAGAGGCCTTTCCCATCACCTGCTGCCAGATCTTTCGACAGGAGATGCCGGGGATTGAACCTGGGACCTCCTGCATGCCGAGCAGATGCTCAGCCACTGAGCCACAGCCCTTCCCTCGGTCCCCGAAGCAGGCCTTCAGATACATTCACTTTGGGGCGATTAATTTGATTTTAACAGTCTGCAGGCCGGCCAATCCTCTTCCTCCTCAACGAGGTATAGAATCGATTTCACATGCCTCTCGCTAATCCTGCCATGAAGGGATTGACTTATTTCAGGATTAAATAACAGGTGTGCATTACGACGGAGGCCAAGCTTGCAAAGGAGAGCCGCGCCAAGGCTGAGCGCGAGGGAGGCCTCCCACCGTCTGCATGATTTCATATGTTTGCAAAGCAAGCGTGCGAGGCGGCGCTTTGGGAACAGGTCGCGACTAGGGAGGCCAACCTCCAGGTGGGAGCTGGGGACAGTGTTCCCTCCGAGCCGAGTGAGTGTGAGCCAGCTCAGTTTTTTTTAGCCTCCGGCTCACCCATTTTTGTTTTCGCTCGGGAAAGAGGTGGCTCCAGAGCAAACTCATTGAGGCCGCAGCCCAGTCGCTCGCTCACAACTTTAATGCCTGTAGCTCACAAAGGAGAATTTTTGCTCACAAGACTCCAAAGCTTAGAGGGAGCATTGGATGGGGATCCCCCCCGGAATTACAGCTCAAATCCGAATTGCAAAGATCAGTTGCCCTGGACAAAAGGGATGCTTTGGAGGGTGGACAGTATGGCATTGTGTCCCACCCCAGGTTCCATCCACAAATATCCAGGAGTTTTCAAGTATCAATGTGGCAACCCAGCCCCCCTCCCATCCCCTGCCAGTGACCAAAAAGCCAAAGAAGAGAAAAAGAGGAAGAAGAGATTGGATTTATACCCCGCCCTTCACTACCCCAAGGAGTCCCAGAGAGGCTTAGAAACTCCTTTCCCTTCCCCTCCCCACCACAGACACCCTGTGAGGTAGGTGGAGGAGGAGGAGGAGGAGGAGGAGGAGGAGGA
>NW_015160850.1:398551-410967 GCF_001447785.1 Gekko japonicus | reverse complement strand
CGCTCTTTTTTCAAGAACAGCTCTTATCAGAACTACGGCTTGTCCAAGGTCATCCAGCAGCTGCAAGTGGAGGAGTGGGGAATCAAACCCGGCTCCCCCAGTTTAGAGTCTGCCCACTTAACCACGACACCAAACTGGCTCTCACTACACCAAACTGGTAATGAGACAGAGAGGCAGAAAGGACAGCACACTAGATTAGCCATAAATAGAGTTTCCATCCTCGAGGTGGGACCTGGAGACCTCCTGTTATTACAACTGATGAGCTCCCCTGGAGAAAATGGCTGCTTTAGAGGGTGGACTCCATGGCATTATACACTGCAGAGGGCCCGCCCCTCCCCAAACCCCGCCCTCCCCCGGGTCCCCTGCTCCACCCCCCCCAAATCTACAGCTATTTCCCAACCCAGAGCTGGCAGTCCCAGACACAAAAGGTGACAGAGCACAGCCAGGGCCATTCCCGAGTGCCAACGGGACGGTGGTCTTTTTGCCAGCTACCAGTTCTGAAGGCCCACATGATTTCGAAAAACCCCTCTGTGCCAATGAAAAAGTAGCACCTCCCAGGAAAGGGCCTTACCCCACCCTTCAGTCACTGTGCTCGTTATCGGTTTGCCAAAAGTTTTAGATTTTATCTATTTTGCTCATTCTTCCATTAAAAAAAAAACATTTGGAGTGCAAATTCGAAGCAGGGTGGCTAATTTTGCTCAAAGTGGCAAAGAAAAACGAGAGAGAGAGAGAGAGAGAGAGAGAGAGAGAGAGAGAGAGAGAGAGAGAGAGAGAGAGCGCTTTGGAAATACTCTAAAAACTCAATAAAACGTATTTCCAGGGGTCATTTCATAGAAAAAGAGGTACAGGAGCTCATTAGCATGACTCATTCGCATAACTCATTTGCATATGCCACACCCCCTGACATCACCGGAAGTGTGTCAGAAGGCAACACCCACTGCTCAGGCTCCACTGGAATGTTTTGGATTGCTAGCTATGGGAGGGGGGGACACACGTAGTCCTTGCAGAGGAGGGAGAGCTTGTACCTGAATAAAACTTGGTCTTAAAGGTACCACTGGACTGAGGGCTGCTGGGAGTTGTTTGCAGGGGGGCAGGGGGCTTGTTGCATGTGCCCGCCCCTGGGCTCTTTATTGCCGGAGCTCTGCTCCTGTGCACTCCTGCAGGAAATGACCCCTGCGTATTTCCCCCCCCCCAAAAAAAAAGGAAATAATCGGGAGGAAATTTTTCCCCTTGGTTGCACCTTTTCCTTTTGGCTCAATAATTTTGTCTTTATAAGACCTTGTTTCCTAACGTGCAGGAGATCATTCCTGCAGACAACAGCCAGTCATCATTTGCAGTTTCATGTGGGTAGACAAGGGGTTGCTAACTCCAGGGTAGGAAATTCCTGAAGGTCTGGAGGGGTGGAGCTTGGGGAGGGGCGGGGCCTCAGCAGGGAGTCCACCCTCCAAAGCAGCCATTTTCTCCAGGTGGAACTGCTTTCCGCAGTGTGGAGATCAACTGTAAGTCCAGGAGATCTCCAGGACCCAACTGGAAGGTGGCAACCCAATCTGAGCCCTCGGTCATTTGGGTTGCTCTTTTCTGCAGTGCTTCCACCTCTACAACAGACCGGCTGGCCAGAATTCACCCTCACCCTCACATCCATGGCTGGCTCCTGGCCAACGGCTTCTGAACCAGTCTTTGCCATCTCTGGGTTGGGAAATGCCTGGAGATTGGGGTGGGGAGCAATGTTCCCGCTAAGCTGTGGGGTCTTGTGAGCAAAAATTCTACTTTGTGAGCTACTGGCATTAACGTTGTGAGCAAGCAATATGGCTAGTGTATAAATTAGCTTGCTCTGGAGCCATCCTTCCTGAGCTAAGACAAAAAATGTGTGAGCCGGAAGCTGAAAAACTGTGAGCTAGCTCACACTAACTCAGCTTAGAGGGAACACTGGTGGGGAGGAACCATAATGCCACAGAGTCTACCCTCCAATGAAGCCATTGGCTTCAGGGGAACTTTGTGATTCCAGGAGATCACATGAAACTGCCTTCTATTGAGCAGACCTCTTGGTCCCTCAAAGTCAATATTGTCTACTCAGACTGGCAGCTGCTCTCCAGGGTCCCAGGCTGAGGTCTTTCCTATCACCTACTGCCAGATCTTTTACCTGGAGATGCTGGGGATTGAACCTGGGACCTTCTGCATGCCAAGCAGAGGCTCTTCCACTGAGCCACAGCCCTTCTTTACAGCTCTCCAGGGTCTCAGGCAGAGGTCTTTCACGTCACCTCCGGCCTTGTCCTTTTAACTGGAGATGCCGGGGATTGAACCTGGGACCTTCTGCATGCCAAGCAGAGGCTCTGCCACTGACCCACGGCCCCTTCCACAACTGCCTTGAACACACAAAGCTGCCTTTTAAGAAATCGAGACCATTAGTCCCTCCAGGTCAGTATTGCCCACTCAGACTGGCAGCTGCTCTCCAGAGTCTTATATAGAGGTCTTTCACATCACCTCCTCCTTGATCCTTTTAACTGGAGATGCCGGGGATTGGACCTGGGACCTTCTGCAGGCCAAGCAGAGGCTCTTCCACTGAGCCAGGCCCCCTCTCCATGACTCTCCAGGATTTCAGGCAGAGGTCTTCCACATCACCTACTGCCTGCTCCTTATGAGTGGAGATGCCGGGGATTGAACCCGGGACCTTCCGCATTCCAAGCAGAGGCTCTGCCACTGAGCCACAGCCCCTCCCAACCTCCCAACCTGGAGGTTTGCAGCCCTAGCTCCCCTCTTTGAAATGCTCATCCAGAGAAGTGATGGTGACCTCAAAATGCTGACTTCCCTCCATACGGGAGCACTTTCTCAAGGCCTCCTGGCTCTGAGGAAACGCCCTGCAAGAACGGAGCGGGGCTGCCCTGCAGCTATGAGCCCAAACTGCAGCTGCCGGTTTAGCTGGAGAAACTCCTCTGTCCCTTCCCATCCTGCAATGTGCAGGCCTTTGCGATTCCCCACCCCCCATCCCCAGCCAGGCCTTGTTTTTAAATGAGTCCGCTCTTTAGATCCGTGCGAGGCACGATTGCCTCACGGATCTAAAGGTAATGTCCAGACATAAACATCTGGGACATGTCCCTCTTCCGTGGGCATCCCATTTTGCCGCGCTTCGGAGCCGTACTTAAAAGATAGCACTTAAAATCTGGGTTTTTCGGTTACCTGCGGGACAACTGCGGACTTTCACCCGTCTGATCGCTCCACCAGCGTGCAATCCTCCCGTCAGGGTGGTCTGACTTCAGACCATCCCGAGTGGGCGCCATTTTAAAAAATCTGTACACGTGCATGGATCAAGAACGTGCTGTCACGTCTATGCGCATGCACAAAAAGGTTTTTTAAAAAAACCACCGTGCATGCCTCCTTCAGTGGACGCCGTCTAGACAATCCACAACGGAGGCAGCGGGTGGTAAGGCACTTCACCAGGGGGATGTCTGGCCGTGCTACAATGGATTAAAAAGATTGGGATAAAATTCAAGATGGCATAATGACGGGATTAGCTACCCGTCTGAACGCACCCACAGCCGCGCATCCTTTAACGAAAGAGGACAGGGGGGGATCCTGTGTTTTCGGGGTAGGGAGGGATACAAATCTAAAGATGAATGAATGAATGAATGAATGAATGAATGAATGAATCCACACCGTGCAAGTCATTCTCTGCTCTGCAAGGTGTAAACTGTGGGAATGGCCGTCGTTTGTCAGGAAGGGGAGGCGAACGGAACGGGATTATTATGATGATTATTTTTAAACTGTGAAGTAATGTTGACTGACGGGCAGAATTGTCGCCTGCAAAACAAGGCGGGAGTCCCAAAACCAGGCAAACTTGACGAGAATAAGCCTGGGAGGAAAGCATGGGTTACTGGCTCCAGAGAAAGTCTTGAGCCCTGACGCCGGGTTGCCAGCTCATGGTTGGGAAATTTCTGGAGGGTGGGGGGAAGAGCCTCGGAAGGGTGGGGGCAGGGCGATGGAGGGCGCTCTGCAAGAGTACAATCGTTGGGATATTTGGTTAATCTAGCAGCATTTTGACCAGTCGTAGAAGCGTGATCCCGAGTGCAGGAAATAAATCTCCCAAGAAAGATATTGCAAGAAAGGTAAACTTAAGTTTATTCAAGTAGATCCAGCTCACATTCAGGTTGAAGCAGGGGTCATTTCCTGCAGGAGCCCACAAGAGCGGAGCTCCGGCAATAAAGAGCCCAGGGGGCAGGCACATGCAACAAGCCCCACCCCCTGCTCCCAGCAGCCCTCAGTCAGAGCAAGAAGCAGCCTGGTAAGCTGCAGAGCCCCCCTCGGTCCAAAAGAGTCCAGTGGCACCTTTAAGACCAAGTTTTATTCAGGTACAAGCTCTCCCTCCTCTGCGAGGACAGATTTATTTATTTATTTATTTATTTGTTGGGATTTTTACCCCGCCCTCCCCACAAAGCGGGCTCAGGGCGGCTTAAAAGGGGCAAAGCCCATATAAAACAGGATAAAAGCAATAAAAACATTAGTAACAATCTGCACGTTCCCCCCACACAATAGCTAGGAATCCAAAACACTCCAGTGGCACCTTTAAGACCAAGTTTTATTCAGGTACAAGCCCTCCCTCCTCTGCGAGGACAGATCTGCATGTCCCCCCCCCCGCAATAGCTACCAATCCAAAACAGTCCAGTGGCACCTTGAAGACCAAGTTTTATTCAGGTACAAGCTCTCCCTCCTCTGTGAGGACAGATCTGCACGTCCCACCCCCCAATAGCTAGCAATCCAAAACAGCCCAGTGGCAGCTTTAAGACCAGGTTTTATTCAGGTACAAGCTCTCCCTCCTCTGTGAGGACAGATCTGCACGTCCCACCCCCCAATAGCTAGCAATCCAAAACAGCCCAGTGGCAGCTTTAAGACCAGGTTTTATTCAGGTACAAGCTCTCCCTCCTCTGTGAGGACAGATCTGCACGTTCCCCCCCCCAGTAGCTAGCAATCCAAAACAGTCCAGTGGAGCCTGAGCAGTGGGTGTTGCCTTCTGACACACTTCCGGTGATGTCAGGGGGTGTGGCATATGCAAATAAGTTGTGCTAATGAGCTCCTGCACCTCTTTTTCTACGAAATGACCCCTGGGTTGAAGTAAAAAGGGTGGCTCACTTAGCAGTCTCCCTGGGAGGGCCTTCTCTGTTGTGGCCCCTACCCTGCGGAATGCACTCTCAGATGACACCCATGCCCTGCCAGGCTTGTTTAGCAGGGCATGCAGTATAATGCCATAGAGGCCACCTTCCAAACAGTGTTCCCTCTAAGCTGAGTTAGTGCGAGCTGGCTCACAGTTTTTTCACCTCCGGCTCACACATTTTTGTCCTAGCTCAGGAAGGGATGGCTCCAGAGCCAGATTGGTGTAGTGGTTAAGTGCGCCGACTCTAATCTGGGAGAACCGGGTTTGATTCCTCACTCCCCCACATACGTCTGCCGGTGTGACCTTGGGTCAGTCACAAGTTCTCTCAGAGCTCTCTCAGCCCCGCCTACCTCACGGGGTGTCTCTTGTGGGGAGGGGAAGGGAAAGGAGTCTGTAAGCTGCTCTGAGACTCCGAGTGAAGGGCGGGGTATAAATCCAATCTCTTCTTCTGCTTCTAATTTAGGCAGTAGCCAAATCGCTCACTGTAATGTATCCAGTCCAGACCGCGTGGCCGGCTCAGGCTCCACGCGGTCAGAGACAAACGTCGAGCTTCGCTCCAAGAGACAATGAGCTATGCGGATCCTATCCCGCTCCAATCAGGGGGCTAGGTTCCCGGCCAAGAGCCTATGGGACTCTCGGCCACTGTAAATAACCTATAGGGAAGTAGGGGTGTGTTTTGGGTGGCGGTTTCTCGGGGGATATAAGCCGGCCTGCGAGGCGGCCAAAGCCGTCTTGTTCCTGATCGAATAAAGTACGCTTTGCTGAAATCACTCTCCGTCTGCCAGGAGCTCACAAAGTAGAAGCTTTGCTCAAAGAATCCACAGCTTAGAGGGAATGCTGGCAGCCATTTTCTCCAGGGGATCCGATCTCTGTCACCTGGAGATCAAGTGTAATAACAAGGGATCTCCAGCCGCCCAAGGCTTGACACCTGTTACCAGAGATCTTGCCTAGGGAGAGGGCAGGGCTTGAAGGGGGAAATTTCCGCAGGCCAAACAGGTGCTCTGCCCTCCGGCTAGGACTCGTCCCCTTCCAGGTGAGGGAGGATTCAAAGAAGCCATTCCCAGGCCTGCAGGCAGAGGACAATCAGGGAACAGGTTTTACAGAGAGCCGAGCGTCTAGTGAATCTTCGCCATCGTTTCGAACCCAGGTCTTTCCAGAACCCGCCCTGGATCTGTCACACAACAGTGGGTGTTCACGGGTTCTGGCGTAGCAGTAAACCGCTCCAGTGAAGTCTTAATTTCCCAGAATCCCTAGACACCTGAGAATTTCTTTTGTCTAACTGATTGTACGCTTGTCATTAAGCTAGTTGTTAAATGGTGGGTTATGATAGAGGGCGGGGAGAAATAGGGAGCTTTCTCCTGAGTCTTCTTTAATGTTCCCTCTAAGCTGTGGAGTCTTGTGAGCAAAAATTCTACTTTGTGAGCTACTGGCATTAAAGTTGTGAGCGAGCAATGTTCCCTCTAAGCTGTAGAGTCCTGTGAGCAAAAATTCTACTTTCTGAACTACCGACATTAAAGTTGTGAGCAGGTGATTGGGCTACTGCATAAATTAGTTTGCTCTGGAGCCCTCCTTCCTGAGCTAAGACAAAAATGTGTGAGCCAGAGGCTAAATAACTGTGAGCTAGCTCACACTAACTCAGCTTAGAGGGAACACTGGCTACGGCATAAATTAGTTTGCTCTGGAGCCACATCCTTCCTGAGCTTAGACAAAGAAGTGTGAGCTGGGGGCTAAAGAACTGTGAGCTAGCTCACACTAACTCAGCCAAGAGGGAACACTGAATAACCATCCGCTGTTTCTTCTCTTTGGTGTAGTGGTTAAGTGCGCGGACTCTAATCTGGGAGAACTGGGTTTGAGTCCCCACTCCTCCACTTGCACCTGGCTGGATGACCTTGGGCAAGCCATAGTTCTGATGAGAGCTGATCTTGAAAAAGAGCAGTTTCTGTCAGAGCTCTCTCAGCCCCACCGACCTCACAGGGTGTCTGTTGTGGGGAGGGGAAGGGAAAGGAGTTGTGAGCCACTCTGAGACTCCTTTGGGTAGTGAAGGGTGGGGTATAAATCCAATCTCCTCCACCTCCTCTTTGGTGTAGTTGTTAAGTGCGCGGACTCTAATCTGGGAGAACCAGGTTTGATTCCCCACTCCTCCACTTGGTTCTGCTGGATGACCTTGGGCAAGCCGTAGTTCTGATAAGAGCTGTTCTTGAAAAAGAGCAGTTTCTGTCAGAGCTCTCTCAGCCCCACCTACCTCCCAGGGTGTCTGCTGTGGGGAGGGAAAGGGAAAGGAGTTTGTAAGCCACTCTGAGACACCTTTGGGGAGTGAAGGGCGGGGTATCAATCCAATCTCTTCTTCTTCTTTTACCTCACAGGGTGTCTGTTGTGGGGAGGGGAAGGGAAAGGAGTTTGTAAGCCACTCTGAGACACCTTTGGGGAGTGAAGGACGGGGTATAAATCCAATCCTTCTTCTTCTCCACCTCCATAAAGCTACAGGTTTATATGCTGGGATGGGGGGGGGGGTACCATTGCACCCTGACAGAGAGAACCAGACAATTCTGGGAGCATGTTGTTGCCACTAAGACGAACAAGGACCCAGGCATATTACATTCTGCCTCAAATGCAAGGAATTGGCCATATTTCCAGGCCAGCCGCAATCGTTAGCCTGGCATGCGATCAAACCTATAATCAAAGTATTTGGTTGGGTTTTTTTATGCAGATCTGTGGTGCTGCCATGTTAGGGATACTGTGGATAGTTCTGGATTCTGCATCGCAAAAACGACATTGTAGAGCTGGAAGAGATACCGAAAAGGAGACTCAAAACGATCAATGAGTTGGAGGGAGTGTTTGGGACCTTATGGTTTTGGGGACGACAGAGATCAACTCTCCTGGAAGACATGGCTGCTTTGGAGGGTGGAATCCTAGAATTGTAGAGCTGGAAGGGACCTCCAGGGTCATCTAGTCCAACCCCCCTGCACAATTCGGGAAATTCACAAATGCCTCCCCCCCTCCACACCCGCAGTGACCGCTGTTCCATGCCCAGAAGATGACAATAAAAAAACCTCCAGGACTATACGGCATTCTGTCCCGCTGGGGGACCAAATCCTGCCGTCGGCAGACTCCGCCCTTAAATATCCAGGAATTCCCCAACCCAGAGCTGCCAACAACACTGCTGCCTTACTGATCCCTGTAGTCTGGAGATGAACTGTGATTCCAGGAGATCCCCAGGCCCCACCTGGAGTCTGGCATCCCTGAGTCCTTGAACCCATAGGCAGGGCATGGGCCCAAGGTAAGATAGCCCAGTTGCTTCATGCATGGGGGGGGCAAGGCTATTTTTGGGCAGGAACACACAGGAATGGAGTTCTGGCTGGCTTCAGAGTTAGCCACGCCCATTACAGCCAAAACCTCTGCGTGCCTGGCTACGGAGGGAAGGCCTGGAGAGCGAAACCATCACCACCCCGCGACTTCAAGGCAGGCAGGCCAGAGAGGCCCTGGAAGAAGGGAGAAGACGGGAGAAGACGGAAGACGAAAGAGGAGACGAAAGAAGAAGAAGAAGAGGAGGAGGAGGAGGAGGAGGAGGAGGAGGAGATTGGATTTATACCCCGCCCTTCACTTGGAGTCTCAGAGTGGCTTACAAACTCCTTTCCCTTCCCCTCCCCACAACAGACACCCTGTGAGGTGGGTGAGGCTGAGAGAACTCTGACACAAACTGCTCTTTTTCAAGGACAGCTGTGCCAGAGCTTGTGACTGACCCAAGGTCACATCAGCAGGTGCAAGTGGAGGAATGGGGAATCAAACCTGGTTCTCCCAGATTAGAGTCCGCACACTTAACCACTACACCAAACTGGCTCTTTGGGTAGTGAAGGGTGGGGTATAAATCCAATCTCTTCTTCTTCTTCTTTTACCTCACAGGGTGTCTGTTGTGGGGAGGGGAAGGGAAAGGAGTTTGTAAGCAGCTCTGAGACTCCTTTGGGTAGTGAAGGGCGGGGTATAAATCCAATCTCTTCTTCTTCTTCTTCTACCGCACAGGGTGTCTGGTGTGGGGAGGGGAAGGGAAAGGAGTTTGTAAGCGGCTCTGAGACTCCTTTGGGTAGTGAAGGGCGGGGTATAAATCCAATCTCTTCTCCTTCTCTTCAATGAGCTGCACTGTCTGGGGTGTGGCCTAATATGCTAATGAGTTCCAGCTGTTGGGTGTGGCCTTGTTGGGTATTACAAGTTGAAAACACTCGGGATATCTGGGGTTAAATGTTTGTTTATGTTACTCACAGGAAGTCACATGTTTCTCATGTAACCAATGTTCTTTAGATGTAGGAAGCCCGGGAACTTTCTCCCTGGTCTAGGGATTTGATTGGGACTAAAGTGTCAAGGTGTCTTACCATTTTATGGCTTCTCTTCCCGTCTTTGTTTGGTGTTCTGAAGAAGAAGAAGAAGAAGAAGAAGAGCAGCCATGATCTCCCTCTTCTAGTTTTGTCTTTGTAGAGTAAGGATGTAGCCGATTATGCTCTGTTGTCATTTTCATCCCAGTTACCCTTCCCCATGCTAGAATTTAGTAAAAACTTTATACTTTAATCACACACGGACTCTCAGTCTGAATTATTTTACTCTGGCACTGCTGGACTATCTTATCTCTGCTAAATACCATTTTTTTCAATATCTCGCTATCACCCAACAGGCCTGTTACACCAATGAGTTCCTGCTGGGCTTTTTCAACAAAAACAAGCCCTGGGGGGGGGAGATGAAAACAGTCCCCCTTTCACTCACAAAGCAATGGTGGGGGTTTCTACTGGGCACTGCTTCCCTTTCTTGACGGAGCTCAGGGCTGAGGAGAGGTAAACCCTGGAGATGGGAGGAGGCTGCTGGGATTTTTGTGAGGGGGTTAGAGATGCCCGCCTCCAGGGGGGACCTGCAGATCCCCCAGAACGACAGCTCATCTTCAGAATACAGAGATTAGTTCCCGTGGAAGAAATGGATGCTTTGGAGGGTGGACTCTCTGGCCTTGTAACCCACTGAGGTCCTTGTCCTCCCACGGCTCCACCCCCAAATCTCCAGGAGTTTCCCAACCTGGAGCTGGCAACATAACGCCCCCCATACCCCCCCCCCAGCAGTGGCCGGGGGGGACCTAGCCATCCTGCCCCCCCCTGATTTCCAGGAATTTCCAACTCAGAGTTGGCAACCCATTGTGGGAACATGGCTGCTGGCTGCAGACGATGAAGGCCGAACGTTTGTCTCCCTTAATGTTTAAGGTGTTTGAAGTCCTGAAAAGGGTCAAGGTTGCCGGCTCTGGGTCAATGTTCCCTCTAAGCTGAGTTAGTGTGAGCTAGCTCACAGTTTTTTAGCCTCTGGCTCACAGATTTTTGCCTTAGCTCAGGAAGGATGGCTCCAGAGCAAACTAATTTATGCAGTAGCCCAATCGCTCACTCACAACTGTAAGGCCAGTCGCTCGCAAAGTAGAATTTTTGCTCACAGCACTCCACAGCTTAGAGGGAGCATTGCTCTGGGTGTTACCCAAGTAAGCAGTCTCTACTTAGTCTAGGGAAATCAGCTCGGAGATGGAGCAAGAGGTGGGTAACTGGAATCTCCACCTATGTATACGGCGATTGTCCTTATGGGAATTCTCAGAAATAACCAGGCTGTTATTCACGGGAAAGGTTTTTATCGAAACAAAAAGAAAACAGAATAAAACCAGGGTGCACAAAGCAAACATGTACAAGAGCTAAGGAGGGAAATCATGGAGTAAAGGGGGAAGTGATTGAAGAGGTGAACGAAGAGGTGATTGAAGAGATTCAAGATGGGTCTTGAAGAGGTCCATGGAAGCAGCAAGTTGAAGAGGGAAATGGCCAGTGTTTTCAGAAGTGAAAAAAGTGTTGGGTGTTACAAGATAAAAACATTCAGTATATATTGGGTTAAATGTCTGTTTGTGTCGTTACAGGAAATCACATGCTTTTGTATAAGCCAATGCTAGTTTAGCAAGCCCGGGAAAACTATCCATGATCTAGAAGTTTGATTGGAAGCAAAGTGTCAAAGTGTTTTAGCATTTTATGGCTCCTCTTCCCGTCTTTGTTCTGTTCCACAAGGAGAATGTAAGAGAAGCCATTGCAGCTCTTCTAGCCTTGTCCTTTGTAGAGTAAAGATGTAGGAATTAGCTGTGTTGTTATTTTCATCCAAGTTACCCTTTCCCTATGCTAGGATGTAGTAAAACTTTTCTATTTTAAACACACATGGACTCTGGGTCTGAATTATTTTACTCTGGCATTGCTAGGCTATTTTTAACTCTGCTGAATTACGAATTTTATAAAAACCCCAACAAAAAGAGACCCACACACAAGTGGGGGTGTGAGGGCGGGATACAAGAACACACACAAAGACTGCCTCACAAACCTCCATCCTGGGACATCCCTGCAAGGCAAACACAGGGTAAGCAGGTCGGCTCCGGCACTCCCCTCCTCTGGCATCCTCCAGGCTCTTCCATCGCCTTCGGCTGGCCAACATCCAGCAGTGGCTGTCAGCCCACACCCCCTAGCTTCAATCCACGAATGTCCACTACCCCTAGGGAGGAGCTCAAACCAGGAAAATGGGGAGTGTGTGGTGGGCTGAAAGGAGGTTTGTGGCGAAACTACGAACTGACCCACAAACCAAACGGTCCATGGGGAGCAGAAAGCAGGGGTTTAAAGGGGCTTTTAAACCTCCACTTTCTGGTCCCTGCAAAAGCTGCAAAAAACAGCTGAGCAGCAGGGAGGAGAAAGAAAGGTCCCCAAGAAGGCCACGGAAAAGAGCTGAGTGGCAGGGAGCAGAAAGCAGGGGTTTAAGGGGGAAATCTAGAGAAGAGCAGTGTTCCCTCTAAGCTGAGTTAGTGTGAGCTAGCTCACAGTTTTTTAGCCTCCGGCTCACACATTTTTGTCTTAGCTCAGGAAGGCGGGCTCCAGAGCAAACTAATTGATGCAGCAGCCAAATCGCTCGCTCACAACTTTAATACCAGTAGCTCACTAAGTAGAATATTTGCTCACAAGACTCCACAGCTTAGAGGGAACATTGGAGAAGAGTTGACAAATTAACAAATGAAGGTCATACTTTTAACTGGTTCACGTACTTACAAATCCAGAAGAGATGTAAGGCTGATTTTTTTTTAAAAAAAATCTTTTGATTTTGAATGTTCAAAGTTTTGAAGGCAACAAACCATAGAGTTTTGCCCAAAAACTAGAGCGTCAACCCCCAATGTCCCCAACACAACGGCATAACTTCCGGGTGATGTCATCATGGTTTGCGCACTTCGTGTGCGTGCAGGAAT
>NW_015160850.1:390919-398534 GCF_001447785.1 Gekko japonicus | reverse complement strand
CCTGGAGCCTCCCACCAGCAGCCAGTAAGGACCCAGCAGGGAAAGGTAAAGGTTTCCCTTGCTCGAAAGCCAGTCGAATTCTACTCTAGGGGGCAGTGCTCATCTCCATTTCCAAGCCGAAGAGCCAACGCTGTCCGAAGACGTTTCCGTGGTCATGCGACCGGGCGTGACTGAACGCTGTTGCCTTCCCACCAAAGTGGTACCTGTTTATCGACTTGCAATTTCTTGCTTTCGAACTGCTAGGTTGGCAGGAGCTGGGGGCCCAAGGACCGAGCAACCCTACCTTAAATCTCTAGGAGTCTCCCACCCATCCGATGACAGAAGGTTGTATCATTTATTGGCTTCACAAAAAATAGCGGTTATTGAAGCGGTTGCCAAGTTCTGTAACTGCCTTATAATGAGGAAGCTGTGTGTCAAAACCATGAACTGAATGGCGACTGTATGATTATGATCTATGCTAATAAAGGTTTCGAACTTGAGTCGCCCAACCTGGATCTGGCAACCCTATCTCCCCCATCCAATGCCGGTGATCGGGGGGGGGGGTGGAACCTGGAAACCCTAGCAATGGATTCAGAGGCAAAATCCTTCTGAATCCCAGATTTGGGAAACAAACCAACCCAACCCCCCACGCCTGCTGCCTTGCCCCTTTCCCAGATTTTCCAGAGCCGGAGGTTTTTGGCTGGCTGGGCGCCGGCCGACCCTTTGGCGGATCCAACAAAACCATCCCTGTGTTCCTCAAACACAAACAAAGAGTTCCAGCGCTACTGAATTCCTGGAATTGGGCCTTCAAGAGGAGAGTTCCCAGCCCCTCCGCAAAGTCACGACTTTGGCAAGGTTCACTCCGCTGAAAGCAGGCCGGACTTTATGGCCGAGGTTGTTTATACTTCACAGTAGCACTCCAAAGCAGCCGGACCATGGAGGCGCAATAAAAGAACAAGGAAGCCGGCAGGAACCCATAAACAACAGATATGATCGCTAGGCCTTATGCAAGGCCACCCATTTCTGCAGTGGGGTGGGGGGAACTTTACGTGGGCTGCGGGGGTCAATAAAGTCTCTCTTTCTGGCTTTTGCCTTCTCTGCTGAAGCTCAGAGGAGGGTCGCCAGGTCTGGGTTGGGAAACACCTGGAGATTTTGGGGGTGGGTCCTGGAGAGGGGTGGGTTGGGGGAGGGGAGGGTCCTTAGCATGGTACAACGCCACAGAGTCCACCGTTCAGAGCAGCCATTTTCTCCAGGGGTCTTTTTGCCCGCTAGACTTGATAAGCACTGAGTTGTGTATTTGCTAAGAGGCCTTGGACTCCACTTAATAAGAAGTAGTATTTTGATGAGTGCAGGGGTCATTTCATAGAAAAAGAGGTGCAGGAGCTCATTAGCATAACTCATTAGCATAGCTGACTTGCATATGCCACGCCCCCTGACATCACCGGAAGCGTGTTAGAAGGCAACACCCACTGCTCAGGCTGGATTGTTAGCTATTGGGGGGGGGGATGTGCAGATCTGTCCTCGCAGAGGAGGGAGAGCTTGTACCTGAATAAAACTTGGTCTTAAAAGTGCCACTGGACTGTTTTGGACCAGGGGGGCCAGGGGGAGCTTTGCAACTTACCTGGCTGCTTCTTGCTCTGATTGAAGGCTGCTGGGAGCAGGGGGTGGGGCTTGTTGCATGTGCCCGCCCCCTGGGCTCTTCACTGCCGGAGCTCCGCTCCTGTGCGCTCCTACAGGAAATGACCCCTGGATGTGTGTATGGTTATTGCACCCACCTTGACCCTTTGGTGAAGGATTGTCTTTAAAATGGTCCTAAGATAACGTACACTACCATCGGGGTATACTGGACTGGACAGTATTTTCTCTATGGGCGGTTATTGCCCCTAGGAGGGCTTGTGCTTGTGGACTATTTTGGATTGTAATTTGTACCCCTTTGAGTATCATCAGTCTATGGTTTATGTGACCGTATGATGTGCTTTACATTCTTTGGAACATTCTTTGAAATGCTTTACGTGCTTAAAGATTCAGTCTATGCCTATGGGTATTACTATTTGTCTTTAAAAAAATAATTAGGGGGGAGAGTTTCTACCTTTTCATTTTTCTCCGGGGGAGCTGATCTCTGTCAGTTGGAGATCAGTTGCTTTTGGGTTATTCTTTAATTTTAAAGTGAATCAGCAGAGTAAATCAGCAGAGTATTAAAGAGGCAGAGTCCATGTTGTGTTTAAATATAAAAGTTTACTACAACCTAGCATGGGGAAAAGGTATACGGGATGTAAAATAACAAAGAGCTAATATTCCTACATCCTTACAGCTAGACAGAACATGGCAGAAGAGAGCGAAGACTAACTTCTTCTTGCTCAGGACAAAGAACCATAAAATGCTAGTACTTGGCACTTTGGTCTCCAATCAGAACAACAAACTAGATCTGAAGTTACCGCTTTCTAGCTCTCTAAACTGATTGGTTACAAACAAACATGTGATTTAACAAACATCATTAACCCAGAAAATACTGAAGAAGTGTTTTAACTTGTAACACCCAACAGTCTCTGAATACTCTGCTGACTTACCTTAAAAAGAATCCCAACAAGTTGTCTTAATACCCTGCTTTTCTCTACCCGAAGGAGTCCCAAAGCGGCTTACAGTCACCTTCCCTTCCTCTCCCCACAACAGCCATATTGTTGTTGTTGTTTTTAATTTTGAAATGTTTATTAAGATCAAGTGTAACATATCAAAACATACAATAGCTGCAAAACATCATGCAGAAGTCTTGAGAATCCAAAATTGCCAACCCATCAGTTAGTCACCGACAAAACGTTAACACACTTCTACATTTATAACGTGGGGCTGAGAGAGTTCGGAGAGACCTGTGACTGGCCCAAGGTCACCCAGCAGGCTTCAGGTGAAGAGGGATGGGGAGTCAAACCCGGTTCTCCAGATCGGAGTCTGGTGTTCTTAACCAGTATACCACGCTGGCTCTCTGTGTGAGACAGGATGCTGGACTAGATGGACCGCTGGTCTCGGGCTGGCAGGACCAGACTAGAAAATACCTGGAGATTTGGGGGGTGGGGTTTGAGGAGGGTGGGGCTTGGGGAGGGGAGGGGCTTCAATGGGGTATAATGCCTTTTCTCCGGGGGGAGTTATCTCTGTCAACTGAGAATCAGTTGTAATAGCAGGAGATCTCCAGCCGCCACCTGGAGCCTGGCAATATACTACACTGGCCTGATCCAGTCTGGTGTGAGAGCCAGTTTGGTGTAGTGGTTAAGTGCGCGGACTCTAATCTGGGAGAACCGGGTTTGATTCCCTACTCCTCCACATGCAGCTGCTAGGTGACCTTGGGTCAGTCACTGGTCTCAAAAGCAGTTCTGGAAAGGGCGCTCTCGCCCCCACCTTCCTCACAGGGTGTCTGTTGTGGGGAGGGGAAGGGAAAGGAGATTGTAAGCCGCTCTGAGACTCCTCTGAGTAGTGAAGGGCAGGGTATAAATCCAATCTCTTCTTCACCAGTTTGGTGTAGTGGTTAAGTGTGCGGACTCTAATCTGGGAGAACCGAGTTTGAGTCCCCACTCCTCCACTTGCACCTGCTGATGTGACCTTGGGTCAGTCACAAGCTCTGGCACAGCTGTCCTTGAAAAAGAGACGTTTCTGTCAAGAGCTCTCTCAGCCCCATCCACCTCATAGGGGTGTCTGTTGTGGGGAGGGGAAGGGAAAGGAGTTTGTAAGCCGCTCTGAGACTCCAAGTGATGGGCGGGGTATAAATCCAATCTCTTCCTCTTCTCTCTTCTTCCTCTCCTCCTCCTCCTCCTCCTCTGACGTTCTCATGTTAACTCCCACCAGACCCCAATAATGATACAGTACATCTGGTGTTCTGGAAATAGTTGGAATGTTCTACAGCGATGCTAATGTGAAGCAAAAGCCTTTTACGGGTCCTTGTCTGAAAGTAAAAAATGGAGTTATCGTGTTTTAAATAATTAAAAACGAGTCCGTTTCTTTTAAATCTCGCAATCTGAAAGCCAGCCTTGGGATTTGTGGATGCGCTGTGGTTTGGTACCAAATGCTGTTGTTGTTGTTGATCTGTTAAAAAAAAAATCCCATTACAAAATATTAATGACCTAAGCAAGATTTCAGGAATTTTCCACTCGTTGGCTGGCTGCTAATGAATGGAATGAGAAAAATCTGAACACACACAAACAAAGAATCCCTTCTGGAAGCGATGCAGAGAGATGTATCAGATGCAGCAACGGAGAATCTGCTCTTGCAGTGGATGGGTAGATTAGGTAATGCTCCCAGACAGAAAAGACATTATTGGGAACCGTACCGCAGTTTCCATTTCTGCTACCGGTTAAGCCTTTTTATGGTTCTTTTATGGACCCAAAAACTCAGGACTAAGACTGCATATCGTGTAGGATTTCCTACCAACCAGCCGGGAGAGAAAAAGCCCAGTCCCTTTAGTAAAGGTCGAAAGCCAGTCGAATCCAACTCTGGGGGGTGGTGCTCATCTCCATTTCCAAGCCGAAGAGCCAGCGCTGTCCGAAGACATTTCCGTGGTCATGTGGCCGGCGTGACTAAACACCGAGGCGCACGGAACGCTGTTACCTTCCTACCGAAGCGGTACCTATTTATCTACTTGCAATTTCTTGCTTTTGAACTGCTAGGTTGGCAGGAGCTGGGGCCAGAGATGGGAGCTCACTCCGTCACGTGGCACACTTGGGTCTCGAACTGCCGAGCTACCGACCTTCCGGTCTACAGCTCAGGGTCTTAACCTCCGAGCCACCATGGCCCCTCCAGTCCCTGTATTGGAGGCTTAATGGGGAGGAAATAGTCAGCTTGACGCATTTCATGCATGGAGTTAAAGAACATCACTTGACAAATAACAATAGCCCACCATGCCTCTATTAAAGGGACAGGATATCTTTTTTCTCCAGGCAGCTGGCAACCTGACATGTTGGGGAGGGGCGGAACCCCATGGGGAGTACTGTGGAGTCGAAACGCGGTGGCAGAGAAAGAGTTAATTCTCTGCATGCAACATGCAGTTAACCCCTTCATGGGTGAGCATCTCGAGGTGGGCCCAGAATGATAACCCAAGAAGTTAGCATCAATGGTCATGTGGTCCAGCCACTTTGGTGTCGTGGTTAAGTAAACGGAATCTAATCTGAAAGAACCGGGTTTGATTCCCCCACTCCTCCACTCGCAGCTGCTGGATGACCTTGGGCAAGCCGTAGTTCTGTCAGAGCTGTCCTTGAAAGGGCAGTTCTTGAAAGAGCTCTCTCACCTACCTCACAGGGTGTCTGTTGTGGCGAAGGGGGAGGGAACGGAGTTTGTAAGCCGCTCTGAGACTTCGAGTGAAGGGCAGGGGTATAAAGCCAATCTCCTCCTCCTCCTCGTCTTCTTCTTCTCCTTCTCCTCCTCCTCCTCTTCTTCTTCTTCTCCTTCTTCTTCTCCTTCTTCTCCTTCTTCTCCTCGTCCTTCTTCTAGATAATACTGAGCTTGCTGGACCAAGGGTCAGATTCAGTATAAGGCAGCTTCGTGTGCGTTCAGAAGCTGAATTCATTCTTCCCTTATAAGGTTACCGTACGGGCTATGATGGAGCAAGTAGGTCGCATCCCAAGACAGGTGTGTGGACTTCTGCTCACCCGCCGGGTGTTCTTCTCTCCTTCTGCTGCAGAATCTCGCGGCAGCTTAACACGTTTCTCAGCAACATTCTTTAGGGCAGAATGCCTAAGGGCAGCCTGTTGACTTCAAGCAGCTTGCCAAGCCGTTTGCGGCAACGGGACTCCTTTTGCTTTCAGGCAGCGGTGGTGGTGGTGGAGGAGGAAAGTGGCATCAAGTCACAAGCAACTGATGGCGACCCCGTAGGGTTTCCAAGGCAAGAGACATTCAGAGGTGGTTCGCCTTTGCCTGCCTCTGCATAGCAACCCTGGACCTCCTTGGTGGTCTCCCATCCATATACTAACCAGGGCTGACCCTGCTTAGCTTCCAAGATCTGATGAGATCGGGCTAGTCTGGCCCACCCAGGTCAGGTCAGACAAAGAGAGGTGGTTTGCCATTGCCTGCCTCTGCGTCGCAACCCTCGACCTCCCTGCTGGTCTCCCATCCAACTACTTAACCAGGGACAACCCTGCTTAGCTTCCAAGACCTGACGAAACCAGTCCATTTGAGGCTGTATCCACTGTTGGTATCTGCCAAATGATGTGGAAGGATTTTGGCCCAAAAGACAAGACGGGGCAGGAATGAGTTTTTGTTGAGTGTTTGGCCCAGTGTAATTTATGGCTTCCCAGTAGTTCTTGTAAATAAATCGTTTGTTAGCGGAGCACAGAAGAAGGTCAGTTGGGTTTGCTCTTTCTGCAACACAAGAGGGTTCCCCCAAAACCACTCCTGAAGGTTGGGAATGATGTTTGATACGGTGCAAGGTTGTCAACTCCAGGCTAGGAAATTCCTGGAGATCCAGAGACAAGAGCCGGGGGTGGGCAGAGTTTGGGAAGGTCGCTCAGCAGAGGACCCGATGCCACAGAGTCCACCCTCTGAAGCCGCCATTTCCTCCAGGAGGATCGATTTCTGTTCTCTGGAGATGAGCTGTGACTCTGGGAGATCTCCAGGCCCCACCTGGAGGTCGGCAACCCACCCTCTGCAGTCCTTTCCCGTGCGGGAGAGCCCCGTGCAACGGGAAAGCAAAAGCAAATGTTGCCAGCCCCCAGGAGGGCAACAAACACACCGAAAACACGGCAAGGCCGAGTAAATGTGGGAAATCACCATGTTCAAAACAGAACACACAGTTCTGATATGCTACCATGACTTCATTATTCAATTAAATCATCCCCCGGTATATATAATTCTATTTTGGTCATGGACTCCCCTGGACATTCCAACACGCTCCAAAATCAGTTCGCTCTCTGATCTGTCATTCAGAGGGTCTCCCTATCCACTGGCTGCTTTGCCTGAGTCCGGCCTCCAACATTCTAAACAGTTTGCTCTTCCTCTTCCCCCCACAGCCAGTCAGAACACAGAGGTCATTTGCATATGCGCCCTGATTCGCCTTTGCCTCGGAACACAGAGGTCGTTTGCATATGCGGCCTCACTGGCCTTTCCCTCTAACATTCTGAACAGTTTGCTGTTGATGTTCTGAGGTAAAATAAATTTCCCCTTAGTGTCTGTTGTGGGAAACCATTGTTGCCAATCTCCAGGTGAGGGCTGAAGATCACTCAGAATTACAACTGCTTTCCAGATGGCAGAGATCAGTTCCCCTGGAGAAAATGGTGGACTCTATGTCCTTATATCCTGCTGAGATGGCCCCTGTATGACAGCCAATGTGACGTAGCAGTCAGGGCTTCAGAGCATGCTAGAGGGGGTAATGGAAATCTGTGGGGTGGAAAGCTGAAGAGGGAGGGGAAAATAAAGGTAGGTTGATGATTGGCTGGGAAGGCAATAGGGTGCCAACTCCAGGTGGGAAATTCCTGGAGATTTGAGGGATGGAGCCTGGAGAGGGTGAGGTTTCAGGAGGGATAGGACCTCAGACAGGTACAATGCCATAGACCCCACCCTCCAAACCAGCCAGTCCCTCCTGGGGAACCATTGTTGTAAATCTTCAGGTGGGGGCTGGAGATCACTCAGAATTACAACTGCTCTCCAGGAGGGAGGGGGGAGG
>NW_015160850.1:373762-390152 GCF_001447785.1 Gekko japonicus | reverse complement strand
CTGACATCACCGGAAGTCACACCATCTTGTACCATGATTCAACAACTAGCATTGCAGTCATTTCCCATTGCCTAGTGATTTCTAATCTTACAGCAATGATAAGGGAGAACATACGATTTTTATGCAGCACCTTTTTACTTTGCCTTTGAAAAATCCCTAATGACCAGACGCGAATTCAGGAATGACACTGTCTCTCATTATTTTACTGATCTCCTCACAGACATATACATAACCACCACAAGGAAAGGTCACTCAATGGTTGGTAAGCATTCTTCCATGACTTTGACCCTTAGCTTGGCCCTGTTTATGCTGTGTTGGTGCAGTCCTGTGTCCCTGGGTTTTTTGGCCTGCTGCACAGTCCTGGCATTGACACTGGAGAACCCATGAGAGACTAGCTCAATCTCTTCCTATTACATACTGGCAGTACAGTAGGTCCAAGGTGTGGAAAGGATAAAATCTGTTGCTTTACTCTAATTTTGTCCCAGTCTTTTCCCCAATCAGAACCCAAAGTGGCTTCCAACATTGTCCTCCCCTCCTCCATTTTACCCTCACAACAACCCTGTGATGTAGGTTAGGCCAAGTGAGTGACTCATCTGAGCTCATCCATGGTAGAGAGCAATGTTCCCTCTAAGCTGTAGAGTCTTGTGAGCAAAAATGCTACTCTGTGAGCTGCTGGCATTAAAGTTGTGAGTGAGCAATTTGGTTACTGCATAAATTAGTTTGCTCTGGGGCCATCCTTCATGAGCTAAGACAAAAATGTGTGAGCCAGAGGCTAAAAAACTGTGAGCTAGCTCAGACTAACTCAACTTAAAGGGAACACTGGTAGAGAGTAGATTTGAACCCTGGCCTTCCTAGCATATCTGTTACCATGAGGCTGTCCTCCCATTCTACCCACTTGGGGCAGCAAAAGCCATGGAGACAGCCCTGCCTTATAGCTAAGCAGAAGGAAAGAAACATGGCTTCCCTCCCTCCATTTTCCGCTTCCCTCTGCCGCCCCACCAGCCACAGTCGGGACACTCATCTGGAGCTTCCTTCTGGATCTCATTGTATTTCTTCCCACAACGGGCATTACTCCTAGTAGACTTATAATGTACAGTAAAGACCCTACTGCAACCTGTTGACTATAGTCAGGGGTCTTTTAGTAGAAAAAGAGGTGCAGGAGCTCATTAGCATAACTCATTAGCATACATTATTTGCATATGCCACGCCCCCTGGTGTCACCGGAAGTGTGTCAGAAGGAAACACCCACCACTCAGGCTCCACTGGACTTTTTTGGATTGCTAGCTATTGGGGGGGGGGGGTCGTGCAGATCTGTCCTCGCAGAGGAGGGAGAGCTTGTACCTGAATAAAACTTGGTCTGAAAGGTGCCACTGGAGTGTTTTGGATTGCTAGCTATTGCAGGGGGGGGGAACGTGCAGATCTGTCCTCGCAGAGGAGGGAGAGCTTGTACCTGAAGGCAGGCGGGGGGGGGGCTCTGCAACTTACCTGGCTGCTTCTTGCTCCTCATGGTCCAACTGAGGGCTGCTGGGAGCAGGGGGTGGGGCTTGTTGTATGTGCCCGCCCCCTGGACTCCTTACTGCCGGAGCTCCGCTCCCATAGGAAATGACCCGATTATAGTGCCCTGATAATAATGCCATAAAAATATACAAATGACTAGAACAATATAAATCTTGTTGGAATGTCCACCGCCTACAACATTGAATCCTGTCTATAATCAACGGGTTGCAGTAGGGTCTTTACTGGACATTATAAGTATATGATTTAATCGAATAATGAAGTCATGGTAGGCATATCAGAACTGCGTGTTCTGTTTTGAACACGGTGGTCTCCCACGTTTATTTGGCCTTGCCGTATTTCCCGTGTGTTTGTCGCCAAGCCTCCAGGTGGGGCCTGGAGATCTTCCAGAATCAGAACTCGTCTCCTGGCGACGGAGATCCGTTCCCCTGGAGGAAATGGCTGCTTTGGAGGCTGGGCTCTGTGGCACTGTACCTTGCCGAGGTCCCTCCCCTCCCCAACCTTGCCCTCCCCGGACTCCACCCCCCAAATCTCCAGGAATTGCCCAACCTGGAATTGGCAACCCTAGCCCCGTTGCTGGGGCACTGCGAGGTCTCCCTCGTGGGTCCTTTGGCCCACTGCTGCAGACGGATGGACGGCTCCTCGTTCCGGGCTCCTCCTAAGTGCCGCACCCCTCCTGAAGTCAATTCCCCCCCCTCCCCCAGCAGCGGGAACAAGAGTGGCCGTGGGCCGCCGGGGTTATCAGTGGGAAAGTGTGTAATTGCCCTGTCAAACAGCTGAAAAGCGAGCGCCCCTTTGGCTTCTGCCACTTCAAAATGAAATTCTTTCTTTGGCACGGCTATGCCTGATCTGCAGGCATCAAAGGGTGAGGCGGCAGGTCACCAGCGCCCCCGGGCAAGACATCTACCTTCTAAAGAGAGGAATGAGCCCCCAGTGGGGGGAGGGAGAGACAAAGAGCAAATGGGAGAGGGGGGGAAGTTGGGGGGAGGTGAAGAATCCCTGAGAACCGCAGGCCCAGAGTCCCTCGCTGTCTTCCTGGGGTCTCTGGATCAATGTTCCTTCTAAGCCGCGGAGTCCTGTGAGCAGAAATCCTACTTGGTAAGCTCCTGGCGTGAAAGCTGTGAGCGAGCCAATTGGCCGCTGCATAAATCAGTTTGCTCTGGAGCCGTCCCTTCCCGAGCTAGGACAAAAATGTGTGAGCCGGAGGCTAAAAAGCTGTGAGCCAGCTCACACGGACTCAGCTTAGAGGGAACATTGCATCCACATAGGCCCCGTTCACACGGGGAATTTGCCGCGGGAGAGCCATGAGAGGATGGCGGATTTTCCGGCCGCAATCACACCACAACATCTGGGAAGTGGAGCACACCCGTGGCAAACCCGTGGCATGCCGCCGAAAATGCGCTATACAAAAATACCTCAACAAAGGTGGTAGCAAACGGTTTGCCACGGGCTGCCTCTGGACTACCTTAGTGTGACTGCACCGGCACGGCTTTTCCCTCCGGCCATCTGCGTTGCAGCACACACTGTAAGAAGACCTCTGTAAGCTCTTGGAGATTGGCTACATTACAAGTGTGTCACCTAATATGCAAAGGGTTCTTGCTACAAAAATAGCCCTGGATGACAGATTAGACAGACAGACAGACAGACAGACAGACAGACAGACAGACAGATAGATAGATAGATAGATAGATAGATAGATAGATAGATAGATAGATAGATAGATAGATACAGGGGTCATTTCCTGTAGGAGCACACAGGAGCGGAGCTCCGGCAGTAAAGAGCCCAGGGGGCGGGCACATGCAACAAGCCCCACCCCCTGCTCCCAGCAGCCCTCAGTCAGAGCAAGAAGCAGCCATGTAAGTTGCAGAGCCCCCCCTGCCCCCCCCCCGGTCCAAATCAGTCCAGTGGCACCTTTAAGACCAAGTTTTATTCAGGTAAAAGCTCTCCCTCCTCTGCGAGGGCAGATCTGCACATCCCCCCCCCAATAGCTAGCGATCCAAAACAGTCCAGTGAAGCCTGAGCGGTGGGTGTTCCCTTCTGACACACTTCCGGTGATGTCAGGGGGTGTGGCATATGCAAATAAGTTATGCTAATGAGTCGTGCTAATGAGCTCCTGCACCTCTTTTTCTACGAAATGACCCCTGGATAGATCGATATTGTTTGTAGTACGAAAGCACTCAGTATGAAGTAAGATGACTTTCCACCTCTTAGCCCAACAACCCAGCATGATCCTTATATAACATTCTTGCCTGCATTGTGTTCCACGCTCACACATGCACAGAGAGAGAGGGAGAGAGAGAGGGAGAGAGAGAGAGAGATCTGGGGTCCACATGGAACAGGAAAGCTCTTTGGTCTTCCAGAGGCCTCTTAAGAGCTGTTTTCGCAAGCGAGGCCGATGCAATTCACAGAATGTCACGGCAAATCCTCCAGACCAAATATATGGCTGAACAAATAAACCGTATTAGCTGTTCCTCGAAAGACACAGTGGGAGGGGAGAGCCAGTGAGGGCAGACTGAGCATGTGTTCACCAGAGAGAGAGAGAGAGAGAGAGAATCATAGAATTCTCCGGCTCAATGCAGGATCAGAGCATCCCGGACAAGTGTTTGTCCAGCCGCTGCTCGAAGACTGCCAGGGAGGGGGAGCTTACCACCTCCCCGGGGCAGCTGATTCCGCATTGGAGGCTGATGATACATTGGAGGTCGACTTACATGACAAGGGAGTCGCCCCAATGGTGAGAGCAGAGCCAAGTGGGCGTAGGGATCGGACTCAGCACCAGTGTTCCCTCTAAGCTGAGTCAGTGTGAGCTAGCTCATAATTTTTTAGCCTCCGGCTCACACATTTTTGTCTTAGCTCAGGAAGGAGGGCCCCAGAGCAAACTAATTCATGCAGCAGCCAAATCGCTCGCTCACAACTTTCATGCCAGGAGCTCACAAAGTAGAATTTTTGCTCACAGGACTCCACAGCTTAGAGGGAACATTGCTCAGCACCCCCGCCACGGAGGAAGACACTGCAGGTTATCCTTTTCCCGATTCACGCCAGTCGGTCGCCTGCTTGTCCCACGACCGGTCGTGCGAGTTGAGGTTTCCCGCAGGGCCTTTTTTCCGGGGGACTGCACCGGAACAGAGTGGAGGAATCCGTGTTCCCCCTAAGCTGAGTGAGTGTGAGCTAGCTCACAGTTCTTGAGCCCCCCCCCGGCTCTCACATTTTTGCCTTCGCTCAGGAAGGAGGGCCCCAGAGCAAACTAACTGATGCAGTCGCCAAATCGCTTGCTCACAGCTTTCATGCCGGTAGCTCACAAAACAGAGTGTTTGCTCACAAGACTCCACAGCTGAGAGGGAGCATTGGTGCAGAAGGTGGTTTGCCATTGGCTGCCTTCGCATAGCGACCGTGGACTTCCTTGGCATGCAGAAGGTCTCCCCTAAATTTAGGGCTGGTTCCAAATGCAAGTCTTCCAGCTGTATATCTTTATCGACTTACAGCTCCAAATTTGCGCAGAGCCATCTCCTTGGCCAGATTTAATGTTCTTCCTTCTGCTCTTCCCTCTGGCAGATCCCAAGGGATCCCCTACTCCAGCAGGGGCTGTCCTTGTAGGAAGGACTGTGTTGAAACTGTCCCCCACATCCTCCTTCAATGTCCCTTTTATTTGGTGCCCCACTGGGATCTTCTGTACCCAGGGCTATTTTTGGGCAGGAACGGAGTTCCGGCTGGCTCCCAAGTTGGCCACGCCCAGCAGGAACTCATTAGCATAATAAGCCACACCCAACAGCAGAAACTCATTAGGACTGGCTACATTAGGGGTGTGTGGCCTAACATGCAACGGAGTTCCTGCTACAAAAAAAAGGCCCTGGGTTTTGACAACAGACAAGGTAAACAGAATAAGAAGCAAAAGGTGGGTGTGGCTGGATGACCACACTTCTGGTAACATGGGGGTGTGTCCTAATGTGCTAATGAGCTGTGCTGGCAGGGGTGTGGCCTAATATGCTAATGAGTTTCTGATGTTGAGTGTGGCCTATTATGCTAATGAGTTCCTGCTGGGCTTTTTCTACAAAAAGAGCCCTGTCTGTACCCTATTTTAGCTCAATTCCCAGAGATTCCTGACCATTTTAAAGTTCCGGTTTTGTTTGATAATCAAGATAATGGAAATAATTGAAATAGTAGCAAGGTTTCTTCTTAGTGCTATGGCTATACGCAGGGCTTTTTTTGGTAGAAAAAGCCCAGCAGGAACTCATTAGCATTATAGGCCACACCCGACATCAGAAACTTATTAGCATATTAGGCCACACCCCTATCATCACAGCTCATTCACATATTAGGCCACACCCCGTGCCTTCCCTTGGCTTGCCCGGGCAAGCCGGCCCTTGGACAGGCCGGAGTAGGCATGGGGAGGCATTTAAATGCCTCCCTGATCCTTCCACCCACCCTGGCCCGCCTGCCTTGGCATCGCTGGGGGGGGTCGCTCCCCAGGCCTTCCACCTGTAGCCAGGCATGCAGAGGTTTTGGCTGTAGTGGGTGTGGCCAGCTCTGAAGCCAGCCGGAACTCCGTTCCTGTGCGTTCCCACCCAAAAATAGCCCTGGTTATACGTTCTGATAAGTAACCACTAGGTTTTTCTGCTTTTATGCTGTTTTTCTGTGCCGTAGGTCCAATTTTACCCTATAAGGATTTGTATTTTCCAATCTATATTTAACCTGATCTCCTATTGTATGTATATACATATGCCAATGAAGGCTTGTCAAAATGAATCATTCTCTGTGTAAAGTTTGGTGTCGTGGCTAAGTGCGCGGACTCTAATCTGGGAGAACCAGGTTTGATTCCCCACTCCTCCACTTGCACCTGGCTGGATGACCTTGGGCAAGCCACAGCTCTGATAAGAGCTGTTCTTGAAAAAGAGCAGTTTCTGTCAGAGCTCTCTCAGCCCCACCTACCTCCCAGGGTGTCTGTTGTGGGGAGGGGAAAGGAAAGGAGTTTGTAAAGCCGCTCTGAGACGCCCTTGGGTAGTGAAGGGTGGGGTATAAATCCAATCTCTTCTTCTTCTTTTGTCAGTGGATAGGAGATCTCCAGGCCCCGCCTGGAGGCTGGCAACCCTAACCTGTGTGTATTGCCTACTAGCGGAGAGCTTGGTTTTCTCTGGGATCAACAGCACCCAAGAGCCACGGTACTCTACAAAATCAGGGGTGAGGGCCACAGAGGTCAGGAAAACCTCTGCAAAAATCTACGATGGCCCCGTTCACACGAGGCGATTTGGCCCGGGAATGGGACAGTTTGGAGGCGGATCAAAGCAGCGCGATCACACCACAACATCTGGGAAGCGTTCTGCTTCCGCCTCCAAACTGGCCCAAACCCGGGAAGAACCGCCTCAAACTGAACCACCTACCTCGGTGGTTCAAACGGATGAGGCGCCTCTTCCCGGGCGTCTGATCGCCGGCGCTCCCTTGCGCCGGCTCAAGCCCGGGCCGGAGCCGAACTGCGCATGCTCCGACATGCGCAGATCGGCCGGCTCCCGGTTAGAGCCGTCTTTTCTCTCCGGCGTTTGATCGCGCCGGGGAGAAAAGGCGGCTCGGCCGGGGGATCCGTGGGATCCCGCCGAGCCGTATCAACGTTGGCGCGGCTTTTAAAAGCCGCGCTTTAAAGGGCTTTTCCCCTGCCGTGTGGCAGGGGCCGATGACACGTCCTCCCAGGAGAGGGGAAGAGGCTCACCCCAGCGGCCTGAGAACGGGGAGGAGAGCCCCTGCGGAAATCCCCTCGCCTGGCGCATGGCATGCCTTGGGCTGCAGGGGTGCAGTCTGTTACGTACTAAGCCTGAACAGTACCAGGAAACCGGCTAAGCTTGTTCCACTGAACAATAGATAGCCAGGATCCTGGAACAAACCTATAGTGTAGTAGGGCTCTTTTTGTAGAAAAAGCCCAGCAGGAACTCATTAGCATAATAGGCCACACCCAACAGCAGGAACTCATTAGCATATTGGGCCACACCCCTGACAGCACAGCTTATTAGCACATTAGGCCGCACCCCCATGTTACCAGAAGTGTGGTCATCCAGCCACACCCATCTTTTGCTTCTTATTCTGTTTACCTTGTCTGTGGTCAAAACCCAGGGCTTTTTTTTGTAGCAGGAACTCCTTTGCATGTTAGGCCACACACCCCTAATGTAGCCAATCCTAATGAGTTTCTGCTGTTGGGTGTGGCCTGTTATGCTAATGAGTTCCTGCTGGGCGTGGCCAACTCGGGAGCCAGCCGGAACTCCGTTCCTGTGCGTTCTGGCCCAAAAATAGCCCTGGTAGTTGTGATGTAAATAAATAGCCTACCGTTGGTGGTTGGGGTGTGCTGGGGTGTGGCCTTATAAACAGGGCTGCCAGGCCAGTTTGGCAGTCTTTGAGTTGAGCTGAAATCGGGTTGCCAGGTCTGGGTTGGAAAATACCTGGAGACTTTGGGGGTGGAGCCAGGAGAGGGCGGGGTTTGGGGAGGGGAGGGGAGGCTCCTCAGCAGGGGACCATGCCAGAGAGCAGCCATTTTCTCCCGGGGAGCTGGTCTCTGACAGCTGGGAGGTCAGTTGGAAAAGCGGGAGCTCTCCAGGCCCCACCGGGAGGCTGGCAACCCTAAGCTGAAATCATGAATAAACTGTGAGCTGAGCACTATACGCCTCTCGAACCCAGTATGCTTCACAGTCTGAAAGGGCAGAGGGGAGTGGGTCTCGAGGGTGGATCTGCCCAGGAGAATTCCCCACTCCCTGGCACCTCGAGTTAATGACCCCAGTAATGAAGAAGCGTTTTTTAAAAAAGCAGTGCACATGTACACAGTGCTTGGAAACCAGGCCCAAGCAGAAGCAAGGGGAGTGGCAAAGGGGCTAATTCACTTGAGCAGGTTTGCTTCCCGCTTGGTACAGCGTGGAGGGAAATGAAGAAGGGTGGGGAATTCAATGTCCCCTCTAAGCTGTGGAGTCTTGTGAGCAAGAATTCTACTTTGTGAGCTACTGGCATTGAAGTTGTGAGCGAGCGATTTGGCTGCTGCATGAATTCGTTTGCTCTGGAGCCATCCCTTCCTGAGCTAAGAGAAAAATGTGTGAGCCAGAAGCTAAAAAACTGTGAGCTAACTCAGCTTAGAGGGAACACTGGTGGGGATGGGGGGGGAGAGAGATCTCGGCTTAGAGGGAACACTGGTGGGGATGGGGGGGGAGAAGGGAGGACCCCAAAGAGGAGGAGGAGGAGGAGAGAGAGAACCCCCCTCCCCCTTTTACAAGGAGTGTTTGCAGGAGAAATGCAAAGGTCTTTTCCCCCCTCCTCCCCTTCTCCTGCCTTCGCCTGAGGCTCTGATCTCGTCTCTCCACCTGCACTCTCCAAGGCTCACTCTCTGGGGAGAGGAGGATTTTGGCAAGCTTTTCCACTTCTGTTTTTATTGGTTTCAACTAAGCTGCCCTTTTCTGAGGCTTGGAGCGCTCCGGTAATGAAAAACAACAAATGCATCCATTTCTTTGCCTCCACCCCCTTGGAAAAACACGGGTGTACACTTTTTTTTTTAATGCAAAATAGACTCTGCGCTTGCTTGTTTCTAAGCAGGAGAGAAGAAGGAAGGAAGGAAGGAAGGAAGGAAGGAAGGAAGGAAGGAAGGAAGGAGACTTCTTTACTGTAAAATAATTTTATTTATTGTATTTACTTCTGTCATTTATAGTTTTGCCTTTCGCCCTGGGACTCAAGGCAGATCACAGCAGATAATTCAGTACAATAGACAGGGTGGCACATCCAACAGACGGTGCAATAAGATTGGACTTGTAGAAATATCTGGATGCGACCAAAGGTGAAGCAAAGTGTGTCTGACAGTCCACTTGAAGACGGGCCATCTAGAAGAACGAAGCAAACAGCCCAAAGAGCTCAATGTGATCAGGGACTCCGTGTCTTTCTGAGCACGTGCCTGCCCCATTCACACACAAAGCAGGGAGCTGGAAGGTCTTATTTTAATATCAAAAGGGTAGAGCAGGGGTGTCAGACATGCGATCCAGGGGCCAGAACAGGCCCCCGGAGGGATTCTATCAGGCCCACAGTGGAACTGGCTGTCTCCTGCTGCTTCTTCCAGTTCTGCTGCTGCTGCGTCATCGTAGGTTTGCAGTTTACAGATACACACCTGAACAGCACATTCAAGATTGCAACAGCACAGACATTTTGATGCAATAATTCAGAGCAAGAGGTGTCAGTTATCAGACACTGTTAAATAAACAAAATATTGCAAGGGTGCTGATGTTTTAAGCGTGTTTTTAAGTTTTTTAAAAAAACCTTTGTGTTTGTGTCCTTTATAAAGTTTATATCTCCGCTACCTGGCATTACATTGTATGACACACGTGGCCCAGCCCAACAAGGTCTCATTTATGTCAGATCCGGCCCTCATAACAAATGAGTTTGACACCCCTGAACAATGTTCCCTCTAAGCTGTGGAGTGTTGTGAGCAAAAATTCCACTTTGTGAGCTACTGGCACTAAAGTTGTCAGCGAGCAATTTGGCTACTGCATAAATTCATTTGCTCTGGAGCCATTCTTCTTGAGCTAAGACAAAAATGTGTGAGCTGGAGGCTAAAAAACCGTGAGCTAGCTCACACTAACTCAGCTTAGAGGGAACAGTGCCCCTGAGGTAGAGGGTCTGGAGCCCATCCTCCCTGCATCCCCTTACCTTGCTTAGTAACTTCAGGCACACTTCAGGCCCCAGGACAGATCACTTCCACGGACAGAATTGGGTGGGATAAAATGCTGAGGGAGATAACACCTTGGAGAGAGGGGGCAGTTCCTCTCCCCCGGGTATCCCTTCTTTATTCTTCTTTTTTGGGGGGAGGGGGGATACCTCACATATGAAGCTGCCTTCTACTGAATCTATAAGCTGCGGTGGCTCAAGTGGTTAAGACGCTGAACTGCAGGCTGTGGAAGGTCGGTAGTTCAGCAGTTCGAGACCCGAGTGTGCCGCATGACGGAGTGAGCTCCCGTCTCTAGTTCCAGCTCCTGCCAACCTAGCAGTTCAAAAGCAAGAAATTGCAAGTAGATAAATAGGTACCACTTCGGTGGGAAGGTAACAGCGTTCCGTGCGCCTCGGTGTTTAGTCATGCCGGCCACATGACCACGGAAACGTCTTCGGACAGCGCTGGCTCTTCGGCTTTGAAACGGAGATGAGCATCGCAACCCTAGAGACGGATTTGACTGGCTTTCGAGCAAGGGAGACCTTTACCTTTACCTATACTGAATCAGACCCTTAGTCCATCAAGGTCAATATTGTCTACTCAGATTGTCAGCGGCTCTCCAGGGTCTCAGGCAGAGAGAGGTCTTTCCCCTCACCTCCTGCCTGGCCCTTTTAGTGGGAGATGCCAGGGATTGAACTGGAGACCTTCTGCATGCCAAGTAGGGCCTCTTCCACCGAGCCACAGCCCCTCCCCAAAGGCATATGAAGCTCCCTTATACTAAATCAGATTCTTCATCCATCAGGGTCTGTATTTCTCTTCTCATACTGGCAGCAACTCTTCAGAGTCTCAGGCAGAGGTCTTTCATGTCTCCTACTGCCTGGTCCTTTCAACTGGAGTTGCCAGGGATTGAACCTGGGACCTTCTGCATGCCAGGCAGATGCTCTCCCATTGAGCCACTGCCCTTTCCCTGACCATCTTGAATGCATGAAGCTGCCTTCTACTGAATCAGAGCCTTGGTCCATCAACATCAGCAGTGTCTACTCAGACTGGCAGCTGCTCTCCAGAGTCTCTGGCTGAGGTCTTTCCCATCACCTCCTGCCTGGTCCATTTTATTTATTTAATTTATACTTTTGGCTTGCATCCCGCTCGCACCCCGAGGGGTCTCTGAGCGGCTTACACAATTCTTTGTTCCCTAAGGCCACAATCATGAGGGGGGTTGACTTCCTACCAGCATCTGGCAGCGGGGCCTATTCATTGCTGATGGTCTGGCTTTCTTCGGCGGCCTCAGACATTGGCGTTCTCCTTCCGTGTCCCGGGGCAGATCTTCTTCTGATTCCGCGGCTCCTTCTCTCAGCGGGGCTCGGCCGGTGCACGGCCGGTGGCCACCGCAGCTCCAACTATTGTCCTTTCCCACTCCGTCGCGCTACGCTGCCGTGCTGCCGCACCTCCGTGGCTCCACCCCTGCCAGACTCACGCCGCACTCGCCGGACGCTCCTCAGCCGCTCCAACACTCCACTCCGCCATTACTGTTCTCTCGCCATCGCTGCTGCTGCCGCCATCGCCTCCGCTGCACACCCCACGAGTGGGGAAGTGCCCCCTGCTACCTAGGGCAGGTACCCATTTATCTACTTGCTTTAGATGTTAATGTTTTCAAACCACTGGGTGGGCGGGAGCTAGGACTAGGGCCGGGAGCTCACTCCGGCCGCGGTGGGTCTCAAACAGCCATAGCAGCCGTTCGCTGATGTTATAGCAGGTGTTCTTTACTACCTGCGCCACCGCTCCCTCACCTCATTTAACTGAAGATACCAGGTGTCACGGCTCAGGTGGGGTGTCATCTGACGCTGCCACCACTCTGGATTTAGGTTCCCTTGAGAAGGCCCAGAGCACCCTCCCACGACCTTCAGACCTCCCTTTTGGCCGAATAATAGGCGTGAGGACCAGGCAGAGTGAACAATGAAAACAGTTTATTTTATAAGAGGTCAAACGAACAAGGTGCAGAATTATAACAGTAAGGGGGTGAAAAGAAAAGAAATCAAATGCCCTAACGCATCTAAATATATACTGTTCCTAGCTCACTGTTCCAAGTGACACTAGACTACTCACCCTTCCCTCAGGATGAGGGTCTCTTCCTCACAGCAGCCTCTCCTGGCCCGGTTCCCTGGGGAAAAGAACAGCTTTTCCTGCTGCACCAGATCTTTTATTCCAAGCCCTCCTCTTTTCCTATTGGTCAATTTTGGCTCCAAAACCTCTCAGGGGATTCTGGGAGTTGTAGGCTCAGCCTCACCTACTGCTAGCCAGGCTCCCTAGGCCTAGTAGGCCTCTGGTGGCACAGCCCAGAACATGACACCAGGGATTGAACCCGGGACCTTCTGCACGCAAAGCAGATGCTCTGCCACTGAGCCATAGCCCCTCCCCAAGCAAATAGGAAGGGGCTTTATCATACCAATGGTCCACCAACATTAGTATTGTCTACTCAGACTGGCAGTGGCTCTCCACAGGGTCTCAGATTGAAGAGAACTTTTTCTCTCACACACATAATACTAGAACTTGAGGGTATCCAATGAAGCAGATGGGCAGTAGGGTTCAGGATGGATAAAAAGGAAATATAACTTTACACAGCGAGTGATGGAAATGTGGGACTCGCTGCCAGAGGATGTGGTGATGGCCACAGGAATACACAGCTTTAAAGGGAATTAGATAGATTCATGGAGAATAAGTCTGTCAAATGCTACTAGCCATGGTGACTGAGGATTGCCTCCGTATTCAGAGGCACTAAACTTCTGAATCCCAGTGCCAGGAGGCAAGATCAGGGGAAGGCCTCGGCCTAGGGTTGCCAAATGTCTCTTACCTCCTCGGCGGGGGACCCCAGGCTAACTCCTGGCGCGCGCGCAAAGCGCATGCGTGCGCACCACATCTACGTCACCCAGATGTGACGTCGCACACTGGGGGCAGGGCCACAGCCATTTGAGGGGAAAACTCTGTGTTTTCCCCTCAAATGGCTGTGGCCCCGCCCCCAGCGTGCGACGTCACATCCGGGTGACGTGCACGCGGGGGTGGGGTTTCCCCCGGGCCCCGATTCCGCGGGGGCGGAAATCGGGGCTCGAAAGCGGGGGGGGAAATCCGCCCCCCGGGGGCATTTGCCAGCCCTACCTCGGCCTCTCTGTGCCCTGTTGTTGGCCCCCCAGAGGAACTGGCTGGCCATTGTGTGAGACAGGATGCTGGACTAGATGGACCCCTGGTCTGATCCAGCAGGGCTCTTCTGATGTTCTTATGAAGGCCTCGGCCTTTCCGCCCGGTTGCTGGCCCTCCAGAGGCACTGGCTGGCCGCTGCGCAAGGCAGGATGCTGGAATAGATGTACTACTGGTCTGATCCAGCAGGGCTCTTCTTATGTTCTTATGAAGGCCTCAGCCTTTCCGCCCTGTTGTTGGCCCTCCAGAGGAAGTGGCTGGCCACTGTGTGAGGCAAGATGCTGGAATACATGGACCACTGGTATGATGCAGCAGGGCTCTTCTGATGTTCTTATGAAGGCCTCGGCCTCTCTGCCCTGTTGTTGGCCTTGCAGAGGAACTGGTTGGCCACTGTGTGAGACAGGATGCTGGACTAGATGGACCACTGGTCTGATCCAGCGGGGCTCTTCAGATGTTCTTATGAAGGCCTCGGCCTCTATGCCCTGTTGCTGTCCATCCAGAGGAACTGGTTGGCCACTGTGTGAGACAGGATGCTTTTCTTACGTTCTCCCCTGTGAATGTCGCTACCTCCATCATATCCATTGAAATCTAAGTGTGTACACACAGGAAAGTTTATCCCCACAATTAAACTGGTTGGTCTTAAAGGTGCCCCTGGATTCAAACTTTGTGCTGAAGCCAACACTGGTGGTCTTGAGTAGATGCTCACAACCCTACCTTTGGACAAAAGAGTTGGCGGAAGAGAAACATTTGCATGTCAAAACCATGCAACAAGGGTTGCCTGCATCCATCTGTGAGGCTATTACTGACACCTGTTTGCATTGTGTGGAGACTGAGAACCATCCTCAAGGTCCTTCTGCCCATTGACTGCTTATCTCCTTCCAATGGACCTCCCTTTCAAGGAAGGTGACCCACCCAAGGGCGCAATCCACCAGGAAGTTCTCCCATACAAGAGTCCCATTGCCATGGGTGGAGGCAGCGGCTTAGCCTGAGGTCGGAATGGCAGGTGCAGCACGTCCATGAGTCATTTCTTGGATTTCCTGGAATCCTTTTTTCTTCTTCTTCACAATTTGAAAGGCTGGGGAGCCAGGCTTTGTAACTCTTCCACTCATATTCACCACACCTTTAGAAGGATATTATAGCTTTGGGGAAAGGGCAGAAAAGGGCAACTCGAATGATAAAAGGGTTGGAACACTTTCCCTATGAGGAAAGGTTAAGGCGCTTAGGGCTCTTTAGCTTGGAGAAACGACTGCTGAGGGGGGGACATGATTGAGGTTTATAAGATTATGCATGGGAAAGAGCAGGTAGAGAAAGAGGCCCTTTTCTCCCTTTCTCACAATACAAGAACTCGTGGGCACTCCATGAAATGGCTGAGCGGTCGGGTTAGAACAGATAAAAGGAAGGACTTCTTCACCCAAAGAGTGATGGAACACATGGAATTCACTGCCACAGGAAGTGGTGGCGGCTACAAGCATGGATGGCTTCAAAAGGGAATTAGATAAGCATATGGAGCAGAGGTCCATCAGTGGCTATTAGCCACAAGGTATAAATAGGGGCTCTGGGGCAAGTGATGCTCTGTCTTCTTGGTGCTTGGGGGGGGTCAACAGTGGGAGGGCTCCTAGTGTCCTGGCCCCACTGGTGGACCTCCTGATGGCACTGGTATTTCTGGCCACTGTGTGACACAGAGTGTTGGGCTAGATGGGCCTTTGGCCTGATCCAACATTGGCGTCTCTTATGTTCTTAAAAGCCCTCTTGAGTAATTCGGTTTTGCATAGTTTGCGGAAAGCCAGGAGATGGGGAGCCTGTCAAAACTCCTCCACTGAAACGAATGGGAATACTTTTGTGTGTGTGCGTGCGCACACATGCATATTGGAAGCTCCTTCTACTGAATCAGACATTTTTGGTCCATCAGGGTCAGTATTGTCTACTTAGACTGGCAGCCGCTCTCCAGGGTCTCAGGCAGAGGGCTTTCCCATCACCTACTGGGTGCGTTCAGACGGGGGCTTTACAGCGGTTAGGGTGCCGGTTCCAACCGTTGTACTCACCAGTGTTCAGACGGGGCACATCTGCCTCCTGTCCCTAACCAGTGTAAAGCCCTTTACACCGTTGCACTCTGCCACCAGGTCCCAAGTGGTGGTATCCTGAGTGCAACGGTGGCTTCCGATGTACACCGGCGTCTGATCGCTCTCCACCGGTGCCTAGCCATTTCCGTCGGAAGCCTGAGGCTTCCGTTTCCCCCCCGCCATTTTTTTTACTCTAAGCAATATGCGCTTGGGCGAAGCCCTTAGTTTAACTTCCCGGAGGAGTCCGGGACTTAAGGGAGGCCAGTTTGGGCTTTAAACTTTAAAGGTAAGTCCTTATCTTTAATGTTTAAATGTAATGGGGGGGGGGTTGAGCATGGCTGCCTATGTGCATGCTCAAACTGTGTTTTTTTTAAAAAAAAAAAAAAAAACGCCCCGTAAAACTTTTTTTTTTTAAAAAAAAAAAAAAAACACGCCGACGCCCACAGCGTGTGACCGGGCGTACACCGAAGGGATCCGCAAAATGGAGGGTAAGTGTGATCGCGTTTCTCCCGGCATAAACTGCACCAGTTCCTGAATGCACCCATTGTGTGTTCTTTTTAACTGGAGATGCCAGGGATTGAACCTGGGACCTTCCGCATGCCAAGCAGATGCTCTGCCACTGAGCTACGGCCCCTCTTTACAGCTCTCCAGGGTCTCAGGCGGAGGTCTTTCCCATCATCTCTTGCCTGATCCTTCTATCTGGAGATGCCGGGGATTGAACCTGCGGCCTTCTGCCTGCCAAGCAGAGGCTCTGCCACTGAGCCACAGCCCCTCCCTTAAATTCAGCTGAACACATGAAGCTGCCTTATACTGCACCAGACCACTGACCACGTCAGTATTGTTGACTCAGACTGGCATCGGCTCTCAAGAAGAAGAAGAAGAAGAAGAAGAAGAAGAAGAAGAAGAAGAAGAAGAAGAAGAAGAAGAAGAAGAAGAAGAAGAAGAAGAGGAGGAGGAGGAGGAGGAGGAGGAGGAG
>NW_015160850.1:359919-373394 GCF_001447785.1 Gekko japonicus | reverse complement strand
AGGAAGGAAGGAAGGAAGGAAGGAAGGAAGGAAGGAAGGAAGGAAGGAAGGAAGGAAGGAAGGAAGGAAGGAAGAGACTCTTGACTTCCCTGGTGGTCTCTCATCCGAGTACTAACCAAAGAAAGGTGGTTTCCCTTCTAGAAGAAGAAGGGATTGGATTTATACCCTGCCCTTCACTCGGAGTCTCAGAGCCGCTTACAAACCCCTTTCCCTTCCCCTCCCCACAACAGACACCCTGAGAGGTTGGTGGGGCTGAGAGAGCTCTGACAGAAACTGCTCTTTTTCAAGGACAGCTCTTATCAGAACTACGGCTTGCCCAAGGTCACCCAGCAGGGGAGAGTGGAGGAGTGGGGAATCAAACCCGGCTCTCCCTGATTAGAGTCCGCGCACTTAACCACGACACCAAACTGGAAATGTTGGGGATTGGACCCGGGACCTTCTGCATGCCAAGCAGAGGCTCTAGCACTCAGCCACAGGGTGGATTTTGCCCTGAGATTCCCCAAAAGGGGGTCTCTCAGGCTGGGCCCTGATACCGCTGCCCTTCACATTTGCTGATTTATTTCATGTATACCCCACCTTTCCCCTCAAGAGGACATTGACGGACCGTTCTCTAAAGAAGAAAGAGCATGCTTTTTCAGAAACATCCTTCTCAGGTTCAAATAAGTGTGCCCTCATTTACAATCCTTTCCACCTGGAAATATGTTGCTTCCTTTTCTTTTCTGATTTTCCTGGACAAGGCATAAGAACATAAGAGCCAGGATCAATCAGACCAATGGTCCGTGTAGTCCAGCAGACCAATAGTACATCTAGTCCAGCATCCCGTCTCACACAGTGGCCAACCAGTTCCCCTGGAGGGCCAACCACAGGGCACAGAGGCCTTCATAAGAACATCAGAAGAGCCCTGCAGGATCAGACCAGGGGTCCATCTAGTCCAGCATCCCGTCTCACACAGTGGCCAACCAGTTCCTCTGGAGGGCCAAGAACAGGGCACAGAGGCCGAGGCCTTCATAAGAACATCAGAAGAGCCCTGCAGGATCAGACCAGGGGTCCATCTAGTCCAGCATCCCGTCTCACACAGTGGCCAGCCAGTTCCTCTGGAGGGCCAACAACAGGGCACAGAGGCCAAGGCCTTCATAAGAACATCAGAAGAGCCCTGCTGAATCAGATCAATAGTCCATCTATAGTCCATCTAGTCTAGCATCCCGTCTCACACAGGGGCCAGACAGTTCCTCTGGAGGGCCAACAACAGGGCAGAGAGGCCGAGGCCTTCCCCTGATGTTGCCTCCCGGCTCTGGGATTCAAAGGATTTGTGCCTCTGAATGTGGAGGTTTCCCTCAGTCCCCGTGGCTAGTAGCCGTTGATAGATTTATCCTCCATGAATCTATCTAATCCCTTTTTAAAGCCGTTTAGTCCTGTGGCCATCACCACGTCTTCTCTGGCAGCGAGTTTCACTTTTTTTAATGACTCTCTATGTAAAGTGGTCTTTCCTTTTGTCCCTCCTGAACCTACTGCCCATCAGCTTTACTGGAGGCCCTCAAGTTCTCATCTTTTGGGAGAGGGAGAGAAATTTCTCTTTTGTCCGCTCTCTCCACCCCTGCATAATTTTATAAACCTCTATCATGTCCCCCCCCCCCTTTTCACCGATGCAGCACCCTGGGTGGACGCTTTCATTGAGCTCTCCACTATGACCCCAAGATCTTTTCCTCTCTCAGCCTCAGCAAGTTCAGACCCTGTTAGCCTATACTTGAAGCTGGGACTTTTCGCCCCAATCAGGGGTCATTCCCTGCAGAGGCACACAGGAGCGGAGCTCCGGCAGTAAAGAGCCCAGGGGGCGGTCAGATGCAACAAGCTCTGCTCCCAGCAGCCCTCAGTCAGAGCAAGAAGCAGCCAGGTAAGTTGCAGAGCTTCCCCCGGCCCCCCGGTCCAAAACAGCCCAGTGGTACCTTTAAGACCAAGGTTTATTCAGGCACAAGCTCTCCCTCCTCCGTGAGGACAAATCTGCACGTTCCCCCTCCCCATAGTTAGCAATCCAAAACAGCCCAGTGGCACCTTTAAGACCAAGGCTTATTCGGGTACAGGCTCTCCCTCCTCTGCGAGGACAGATCTGCCCGTTCCCCCCCCCCCAATAGCTAGCAATCCAAAGCAGTCCAGTGGCACCTTTAAGACCAAGGCTTATTCGGGTACAGGCTCTCCCTCCTCTGCGAGGACAGATCTGCCCGTTCCCCCCCCCCCAATAGCTAGCAATCCAAAACAGTCCAGTGGAGCCTGAGTGGTGGGTGTCGCCTTCTGACACACTTCCGGTGACGCCAGGGGGTGTGGCATATGCTAATGAGCTATGCTAATGAGCTCCTGCACCTCTTTTTCTACAAAATGTCCCCTGGTCCCAATGTACACTGAGAAACCAAGCCCCAATAGCTGCTTCCCTCCCAATCCGTATTTAAGAGCAAGAGTCCAGAAGCGCCTTAGAGACTGGCAAAATTTCTGAGGAAGTGAGCCCTGATTCAAGAAAGCTCCTCCCCTGCCACACATCTTGTTAAGTCTCCGAGGTGTGTGTTCCCTCTGAGTGAGCGTGAGCCAGCTCAGTTTCTTAACCTCCTGCTCACACATTTTTGTCTTAGGTCAGGAAGGATGGATCCAGAGCTAACCAATGTATGCAGCTGCCAAATCGCTCATTCACGACTTTAATGCCAGCAGCTCACAAAGGAGAATTCTTGCTCACGAGACTCCACAGCTTAGAGGGAGCATTACACTGGACGCTTACTCTTTTCTGCTGCTACAAGCAGACAGACTAACAGGGCTGCCCATCTTGATCTAAATCCATATTTTAAGTCTTTCAAAAAAACAACCCCAACCACCACCACCACTGGCTTCTTTGGGCATTACAATTGCCAGATATGATCTTCAAAGGCTTTCGCGACCTTTGAAGCCAGAAAAAGCGGCTTTCTCATCACCCCTCCCCCCCCTTCCAAAATGTTAATAGGTTTGGACCTGAGGGCTATACACAAAAGGGGGTTCGAATGAAAACATGAGACAAGAGGGGGGGGGGGAACCCTCCAGGGTATCAACCTTATCCTTCCTCAGGCTTATTTCTGAACTTCTTTTCAGATGCAACTTCTCTCTCTCTCTCTCCCCACCCCCTCCCCTTTATGAAAACTCTGCAAACAGGATTGCAAGTCAACCGGCCAAGTTGGAGTGCTCCGGCCGGATCTGCAGGGCTCGCCTCGTTTTCCCAGGAGGAATGTTCCGCCGGAACTGACCCGCTGCAGAGCCCTGACGTCACCTGCCATGTTTCTGAGCATGCACAGAGTGTTTTAACATAAGAACACAAGAGACGCCAATGTTGGATCAGGCCAAAGGCCCATCTAGTCCAACACTCTGTGTCACACAGCGGCCAGAAATACCAGGTGCCATCAGGAGGTCCACCAGTGGGGCCAGGACACTAGGAGCCCCCTCCCACTGTTGACCCCCCTGAAGCACCAAGAAGACAGAGCATCACTTGCCCCAGAGCCCCTATTTATACCTTGTGGCTAATAGCCACTGATGGACCTCTGCTCCATATGCTTATCTAATTCCCTTTTGAAGCCGTCCATGCTTGTAGCCGCCACCATCTCCTGTGGCAGTGAATTCCAAGTGTTAATCACTCTTTGGGTGAAGAAGGACTTCCTTTTATCTGTTCTAACCCGACCGCTCAGCAGTTTCATGAAGTGCCCATGAGTTCTTGTATTGTGAGAAAGGGAGAAAAGGACATCTTTCTCTACCTGCTCTTTCCCATGCATAATCTTATAAACCTCAATCATGTCACCCCCTCAGTCGTCGTTTCTCCAAGCTAAAGAGCCCTAAGTGCCTTAACCTTTCCTCATAGGGAAAGTGTTCCAACCCTTTTATCATTCGAGTTGCCCTTTTCTGCCCTTTTCCCAAAGCTATAATATCCTTTTTAAGGTGTGGTGACCAAAACTGCACACAGTATTCCAAATGAGGTCTCACCATTGATTTATATAGGGGCATTATGATATTGGCTGATCTGTTTTCTTCCCACCTTAAACCGACCGACGGAAAGGTGAGAAAAAGAAATGGGCAGTGGCAGGTTTCTAGAGGGGGAGAGAGAATGACTTCCAGGTGGGGGGGGGAGGAGGAGGAAGAAGAAGAAGAAGAAGAAGAAGAAGAAGAAGAAGAAGAAGAAGAAGAAGAAGAAGAAGAAGAAGAAGAAGAAGAAGAAGAAGAAGAAGAAGAAGATTGGATTTATACCCCACCCTTCACTTGGAGTCTCAGAGGGGCTTACAAACTCCTTTCCCTTCCCCTCCCCACAACAGACACCCTGGGAGGTGGGTGGGGCTGAGAGAACTCCGACACAAACTGCTCTTTCAGGAACAGCTGTGCCAGAGCTTGTGACTGACCCAAGGTCACATCAGCAGCTGCAAGTGGAGGAGGAGTGTTGAATCAAACCCGGTTCTCCCAGATTAGAGTCCGTACACTTAACCACTACACCAAACTGGTTTTCAGTTGTGAGCGGGCGATTTGGCGACTGCATCCATTAGTTTGCTCTGGAGCCCTCCTTCCTGAGCGGAGACACACAAATCTGTGAGCTGGAGGCTAAAAAAACTGCGGGCTAGCTCACGCTAACTCTGCTTAGAGGCAACACCGCTCTGAACTGTCTCTTGACTTGAACGCCCCATGGGGTTGTCGTGTCAGCTGCAACTCAGTGCCGCTTCACCCACACACGCACAACTCCTGCAGGAATTCACCCACCCACAGTACGCCCCGGAGGACTGTCCTTAAGGGAAAAGCCATGCAAGGGCAAACCTCTTAGGCCGCAAACCTCAGACGTACGGGGGACGGAGAATGCGAAGCTAGTTATCCAGAGGGTAACAAAACTGAACTCTGCACATGCTTGGGTGCCATTCCTACTGGCTGAGCTTCCAGTCGGTCCCAAGGCTGGCTCAAATGAAATCCCCGGGCTGGAGGTTTTAATCCATCGGGCCAACCTGTTCCAGAACAGGCGTTTTTGCCATTCTTGACAGGCAACACTGAACCCACTGGGGGTCTTGTAACTTGACTGGGTAAAGCAAAGGAAAGGAGAACAGGGTAAGCAGCTTTGGGTCACCACCAATGCTCCCTCTAAGCTCTGGAGCCTTGTGAGCAAAAATCCTACTTCGTGAGCGACTGGCATTAAAGTTGTGAGCAGAGCAGGTGATTTGGCTACTGCCTAAATTAATTTGGCTACTGCCTAAATTAGTTTGCTCTGGAACACTTCCCTCCAAGCTGAGTTAGACCGATTTCACACAAGCAGCGCAGCCGCATTTTGACCCATGGCTTCGCCCGATTTCCCCCGCAGTTTCGTGATCCTGTTTTTTGAGGATCACAAAACCACGGGGGAAATCGGGCGAAGCCGCAGGTCAAAATGCAGCCACGCGGCCTCGAGTGAGAAATTGACCAATAGAAGCGGGGCAAATGGAGGCGCAACTACAGCCCAGCTCTTGTGTGAAATCGGTCTTAGTGTGAACCAGCTCACTGTTTTTTTAGCCTCCAGCTCACACATTTTCATCTTAGCTCAGGAAGGAGGGCTCCAGAGCAAACTAATTCATGCAGCAGCCAAATCGCTCACTCACGACTTTCATGCCAGTCACTCGAAAAGTAGAATTTTTGCTCACAAGACTCCACAGCTTAGAGGGAACATTGCGTGGAGCCATCCTTTTTGAGCGAAGACAAACATGTGTGAGCTGGAGGCTAAAAAAAACTGAGCTAGCTCACACTAACTCAGCTTAGAGGAAACACTGGTCACCACTGGGGGGAAAGACAGGGGATAATCAAATGGATCAGACAGACAAGAATTGCTTCATGGAACAAAGAGAGGCTGTGACATAAACACACCCCGCACACCGGGCCACTTACTCTGGAGAAAGTTCCACTGGAACTGATGGGATTGAGCCCGTTTGTGGGTCTTAGAGTGCTTTCACACGTACTGAATAATGCACTCCCAAGGCACTCTGCAACCGGATTTTCCTGTGTGAAATAGCAAAACCCACTTGCAGGCAATCACTAAAGTGCGTTCAACGTGGACTGGAAAAGTATATTCTTCCAGTAGACTCGGAGTCGACCGGGTTGCCAGTTGACCAGTTTCCAGAGTCTGAGCACCCATGCCATGTGAAAATAATCTCCACCGAAATCAATTGCACTTAAATGCATTTGAGCACACGTAAAGCTGCCTTGTACCGAATCAAACCCTCGGTCCATCAAAGTCAGTCTTGTCTACTCAGATGGGCAGTGGCTCTCCAGGGTCTCAGGCAGAGGTCTTTCGCATCACCTCCTGGCCTGGTCCTTTTGAGTGGAGATGCTGGCCGTAGAACCTGGGACCTTCTACATGCCAAGCAGAGGCTCTGCCACTGAGGCAATTTAGCACTTGGGAGTGCTTGGGAAGGAAAAGGCAGGCATGCATACATCTCCCCTCCCACCAACACCCCCCCAAACAATAAACATCCAAGCTTGTTACCATGTGGAGTAGGAGGAAGAAGAAGAGGAGGAGGAGGAGGAGGAGGAGGAGGAGGAAATTGGATTTATACCACACCCTTCACTACCCAAAGGAGTCAGAGCGGCTTGCAAACTCCTTTCCCTTCCCCTTCCCACAACAGACACCCTGATTTGACTCGTGGATAGAAGAATGAAATAAAACATTTAGCAAGGAAGAAGAGGAGGAGGAGGAGGAGGAGGAGGAGGAGATTGGATTGATACCCCGCTCTTTACTACCCAAAGGTGTCTCAGAGCGGCTCACAAACTCCTTTCCCTTCCCCTCCCCACAACAGACACCCTGTGAGGTAAGCGGGGTTGAGAGAGCTCTTGACAGAAACTGCTCCTAAGAGAACAGGTCTGACAGAACTATGGCTTGCCCAAGGTCATCCAGCAGCTGCAAGTGGAGGAGTGGGGAATCAAACCCGGTTCTCCCAGATTAGCGTCCACACTCTTAACCACTACACCAAACTGGCTCACGCACCAAACTGGGAGCAAGAAGAGGCCTGTGTGTGAGCACAAGGTCATTTCAAAGCAGAAAATCAAATCAATGGGAAGGCTCTCCCCACCCCACCCCCACTGGCACATACACAGACAAATGCTTAGGTCACAGAAGTGGGACTGTGACAGATCACAGGTGAAGGTTCCCTTGCTCGAAAGCCAGTCGAATCCGACTCTAGGGTTGCGGTGCTCATCTCTGTTTCAAGGCCGAAGAGCCAGCGCTGTCCAAAGACGTTTCCGTGGTCATGTGGCCGGCGTGACTAAACACCGAGGCACACATAATGCTGTTCCCTTCCCACCAAAGTGGTCCCTATTTATCTACTTGCAATTTCTTGCTTTTGAACTGCTAGGTTGGCAGGAGCTGGTATCAGAGACGGGAGCTCACTCCGTCCTGCGGCACACTCGGGTCTCGAACTGAACTACTGACCTTCCACTGCCTGCAGTTCAGCGTCTTAACCACTTGAGCTACCGCAGCTCTGTCAAAGCAAGGGTTAACATGGTGGGACTCAGGTTTTAAATAAAATTGCTAAAATTTGGGTGCGCACAAGAGGTGTGCTCTAAGGAAAGGTCAGTTTTATAGGAGGGGGAAGAAGGGTGGTCTATGAAACTCTCAGGGGAAGAGGGGGTGGGAGAGAGAGAGAGAGCTAGCTGTCCAAGAAGAAAAGGACCTTTGGTTCGTTTTTTAAATCAAATAAATATATCCCCTTTACCTTTAAAACAACGAACGCGCTTTATTTCATTTTTTCCCCCCATCTTTTAATACGGTCGTTATAAATATACTTTTTGTCAAAATATATGATCCTTATTGTCACAACATTTGCACATTTAAGTCATAAATAAGGTCAAGGTGAACGGATTAAGGGACTGGTTCCTTTCCCCCCCCTCTCTTTTTAATAATAATTATTCCTTCTGCTGGCAGAGCGTGTGTGTGTGAAAGAGAGAGAGACAGTTCGTCATGATCACCACCCTCATGTCTTTTGCAAGGAGAAAACCGGCCCGTTTTTTTGGGGGGGGGGGCTCCGCTGGTTCCCCTCTCCCTGCCCACCGCGGGGTTCCCACCCACTGCGCCCTTCCCGGCGCGCTTGGAGAGTTCTTGTTGGACGGGGCGACAGTTCTCCGCCTCCCCCAGCAGGGCTCAGCTCAGCGGCACCCGCAGCCTTCCACCACCATCTCCTGGTAGTTCTTGAGGACCACCTTGTCGTACTCGTCCAGGTAGAGCATGGAGATGGCGCTGAGCTCGGTGGGGACGCAGCAGGCCTTGGGGATGGTGGCGTTGACGGAGTTGACCAGGGTCTGGACGATGGCGTGGTTGGTGGAGTTGAGGTGGTCGGCCAAGGGGAAGGGGCAGTCGCCCTGGCAGTAGTAGGCCTGGTAGCCCGGCGGGGCCACGATCCAGTCGTTCCAGCCCACGTCGCTGAAGTCCACGTAGAGGGCGTGGCGGCGGCAGTTCTTCTTGCTCTTGCGCGGCCGCGGGTGGGCGCCGCCGCCGCCGTGGTCGTGCTTGGGGCTGCGCTTGGGGCGGCCGCGGGTGGGCGCCGCCGCCGCCGTGGGCGTGCTTGGGGCTGCGCTTGGGGCGGCGGCGGGTGAGGGGCGCCTGGCCGCGGCCGTCGTGGCTGAAGGTGACCAGGAGCGGGCGGAGGCGCGCCCAGGCGGCGGCGTCCAGGCGGCCCCCCCGGGGTAGGGAGCGGCTGATCCGGACGTGCCGGGCGGCGGCGGCGGGGCCAGTCTGCCGCGGGGGGTGCAGCGGGACCACCTCGACGGCCAGCCCGTGGTTGGGCTCCCCGCCCGCCGTCCATCGCACCACCGCCGGGCTGACGTCGAAGCTCTCCCAGCGGCTGACGTTGGGGTGCACCAGGCGAGTGTCCAGCAGGCGGGTGGCCAGGTCGCCGCCCCCCTCCGCGCCCTCCCCGACGGGCTTCATCACCTCGTAGACGTTGATCCGGTGCAAGCCCTGCTCCGGCGCCGACGCCTCCTCCGCCGCCGCCTCGGCGTCGTCGGGCAGCCGCTGGCGGAAGAGGCGCAGCTCCGCCGAGGAGATGGCCTCGTCGGCCGGCACGCTGCTGAGGTTGAAGAAGTAGCGGAGCCGTCGGGGAGCGGGGCCCGGCGGGCCCGGGAGCGCCTCCAGGTCTTCTGCGGGAGGGAGGAGAGAAGGGAGCCGTTAGCGGGGCGCCGAGGAGGGGCGCGGCGGGAGGTCGCGGGGAACGCAACAAAACAGAACAGGCGAGACGACACAACTTTGCAAATCCAGACACAACAACACGCGGGGGAAGAGGGGGGGAGGCAGAAAGGCGGGCTGGCGTGGGGGGGGGTCACGGGGAGGGTGGCCCGGACGGGGCGCGATCCACCTGCTCCGGCGAAGACCCTTGCAACTTCACCGGCATGCAGCCGCCGCCCCCCCAATTTTGCAACTTATGCAGCCGCCGCCCCCCCAATTTTGCAACTTCCACCTGCGGCGACCCAGAATTTTTGCAACTTCCACCTGCGGCGACCCAGAATTTGTGCAACTTCTACCTGCGGCGACCCAGAATTTGTGCAACTTCGCCTGCATCCCTTCCACCCCACCCCCCAACCATCCCGACACCGCTCCACCCCCCCGAATCCTGCAGCTTCACTTGCATCCCGCCCCCACCAGTGCTCCCTCTAAGCTGTGGAGCCTCGTGAGCCAAAAGTCTACTCTTCTAGTGAGCTTACTTGGCATCGAAGCGGTGAGCGAGCGATTGGGCTGCCGCATCAATGAGTTCGCTCTGGAGCCCTCCTTCCCGAGCGAGGGCAAACATCTGTGAGTCGGGGGCTACAGAGCTGGGAGCTAGCTCACACTCACTCAGCTTAGAGGGGACACCGGCCCCCAACCCCCAAAATGTTGCCGCTTCACCTGCATCTCCCCCCCCCCGGAATTTTGCAACTTCATCTGCATCCGCTCCCCACATTTTTCCACGTTCCCCTGGAATCTCCCCCCCTCCAGACTTTTGCAACTTCGCCTGAATTCCCCCCACCCCTGGAAAAGCCTTTGCTGTGCAGCCTCCCGCGCGCAACTAATTTCCAAATAAGCGCGCGGAGGCCTGTAGCCCGATCCTACGGGTCGCGTTAGGGAAGTCCCCCCCCTCCTCCTCCTTAAGCTCGACTGGGTTTCCTTCTCCCGTCGGGGCGCACGGAGCTTGGCTGTCCTCAGCTACCTTCCGCGGGAGAGAAGGAGGGAGGAGAGGGGCGGGTTCAGGGCGTTCGCTCGGAGTTCCTTCCCGGGGAGGATCCACAGGCCGGCAGCCCGGGACCGCGTGCTGGACTTGGGGGAGCCAGTCCCGAACTCTGCCCGCTTTGCAACCGCGAAGAGCGCCGCCAGAAGGAGTTTGCGGCCGCTACAATAGAGGTCAACTGTTCGAACGGGAACGGAACCCCTTACCCCCCCCCTCAACGCTTCTCCCCCGAGGGAAAAGATCTCCACTGGCCTGTGGAGTTTGCCTCTCCGATGAGACTGTCCAGACAAGGAGACTTTTTTTGGGGGGGGGAGGGAGAGGTGGAATGAAAGAGAGAGTGTTCCCTCTAAGCTGTGGAGTCTTGTGAGCAAGATTTCTACTTTGTGAGCTGCTGGCATTAAAGTTGTGAGACAGCGATTTGGCTACTGCATAAACAAGTTTCCTCTGGAGCCCTCCTTCCTGAGCGAAGACAAAAATCTGTGCGCTGGAGGCTAAAATTCTGTGAGCTAGCTCGCACTAACTCCGCTTAGAGGGAACACTGGCTCGGACCTGCTTGGATGCCCTTTCCCAGTGCCTTGGAAGCCCTGCTCTTAAATGGCACAGTGGCCAAGGGTGGAAACTCTTGACGTGCTCAGGAGCTATAGGGCAGTGGAAATATTTTCCCATCTCTGGATCTTTGCAGGAGCAGATCCCCCCCCAGTCTGGCTTTTCTTGTCCTCCTCAGCCCGGGCTACAAAGATTTGCTTCCCCCCCCCCCGGTTTCCCCCCCCCCCCCCATTTACAATTTTGTTTTGGCATCAGAGGCACACGGCCCCCCGCTTCCTTTCCGGCACCCGGTCCCCCTCTGAGCAGAGGTGATCTTACAACCTGTCCCCCCCCCATGGCCCAAAAAGCAATTCAAAAGGCCACTTTGGCAGTCGAAGGGTCTCCTCTAGAGGAGAGAAGATTGCACCAAAAGCCCCTCCTCCAATACCTAAGGCTGCCGGTGTCATTATGTCGTATTCTTTGCATGAGTCAAATAAACATAAGAGTCTCAGGCCAACGGCCTGCCCAGTCTAACACTCTGTGTTGCACAGGGGCTGTCCCCTCTAAGCTGAGTTAGTGCAAGCTACCTCACAGTTTTGTAGCCTCCGGCTCACACATTTTTGCCTTCACTCAGGAAGGAGGGCTCCAGAGCAAACTCACTGATGCAGTACCCAAATCACCCGCTCACAACTTTAATGCCAGGAGCTCACAAAGTAGAATTTTTGCTCACAATACACGGCTTAGAGGGAGCATTGGCCAAAACCCAACTGCCCTCGGGTGGTCCATCAGCCCGGCCAAAACTTCAGAAACCCTCCAACCCAAGCACCAATTCAGATCGTAAGAACATCAGAGAAGCCATGTTGGATCAGGCCAATGGCCCCATCCAGCTGAACACTTCATGCCACACAGTGGCCAAAAACCAGGGGCCCTCAGGAGGTCCACCAGAGGGGCCAGAACTCCAGAAGCCCTCCTGCTGTGGCCCCCCAAGCACCAAGAAGAAGACAGAGCATCACTGCCCCAGACAGTGTCCCTGTAAGAGCCACTCAGGGATCTCTGCTCCATGTTTTTCCAATCCCAACAGCAGAGAAGCCATCTTGGGTCAGGCCAATGACCCATCCAGCAGTCCACCCCTCTGGGTCACAAATCGGCCAAAACCCAGGGGCCGTCAGGAGGTCCACCGGCGGGGCCAGGACTCCAGAAGCCCTCCCTCTGTGGCCCCCAGAGGACCCAGAAGACAGAGCATCACTGCCCCAGACAGAGTGTTCCATCTACACCTTGTGGCTAAGAGCCACTCACTAAGGACCTCTGCTCCATGTGTTTTTCCAATCCCAACATCAGAGAAGCCATCTTGGGTCAGGCCAATGGCCCATCCAGCAGTCCACCCCTCTGGGTCACACGTCGGCCAAAACCCCGGTGCCATCAGGAGGTCCAGGACTCCGGAAGCCCTCCCACCGTGCCCAGGGCCGGCTCCAGCTTATTTTGCACCCTAGGCGAGGATCCTTTCTGCCCCCCCCTGCGCCCACCAATTTTCAAAAATAAATGCATTTTAGGAAGAATGAAAAACACAAATAATCAAGAAACTCCCAGAGTAGGGGCCGGGTGCAGTTTGGTGCCCCTAAGGGCCCTCGCTCTAGGCGATCGCCTAGTTCGCCTAGTGAGTGAGCCGGCCCTGACCGTGCCCCACCCCCGCGACCAAAGAAAGAAAGAAAGCGCGCGGAAAGCTGCGCGCTCCGAAGGCAGGGAGCGTTTCGCAATCGAACCGAGGAGACGCTTGGATTCGGGGCCATTCTCGGCTGGAGTTGGGGGGGGGGGGGGCCCAGCCTCTCCCGCTGTCCAAGGAGGCGGATTAACGTGGAAACATTTGGATCGGATTGCAGGTCACACGCGCGCGCACACATCCTTTCGCAAACAGGCACAGCTGTAGAAATGCACTTAGGTCATTTGAGAGAGAGAGAGAGAGAGAGAGAGAGAGCTCGCCATCTCCTCCCCCGCTCTCCTCCTCCCCCCCCGCCAAGCCCAGAGGGAGCCATTCAAAAAAAAAAAGATAAAAAGGCGGTGGCGAGGCTTTGATATATCTCTGCGTAAACACAAGAAGGTTCGGGGCTCGGGAAAGGGGGCGCGGGGAGCGAACGCGGCGGCGAGAAGGGGAGAGCGCTGCCCGCCGGTCGCTCGCTCCGCCGAGAGGGGAGAAATCCGGATTCGTCGCGCCCAGGGCAGCTTTCCAGACGGCCCCCGCCTTCCGCTCGCAAGCCGAGAGCACCCGGGGAGTTTCGTCCCGAAGTGTGTGGGGGGGCAATGCCCCCTCTAAGCTGTGGGGTCTTGTGAGCAAGAATTGTACTTTGTGAGCTCCTGGCATTAAAGTGGTGAGCGAGCCATTGGGCTGCTGCATCAGGTAGCTCGCTCTGGAGCCCTCCTTCCTGAGCGAGGACAAAAAATGGGTGAGCCGGAGGCTAAGAAACGGTGAGCTGGCTCACGGTAACTCAGCTTAGAGGGAACACTCGTGGCGGCCACAAAATCCTCCACAGATCTCCAGGCCGAATCCCTGTAAGGATTTGTGACCCTTCTTCACTCTTGACACCTGTTCTAGTAAAGGTAAAGGTTCCCTTGCTCGAAAGCCAGTCGAGTCCGACTCTAGGGTTGCGGTGCTCATCTCCGTTTCAAAGCCGAAGAGCCAGCGCTGTCCGAAGACGTTTCCGTGGTCATGTGGCCAGCATGACTAAACACCAAGGCACACGGAACGCTGTTACCTTCCCACCG
>NW_015160850.1:358891-359824 GCF_001447785.1 Gekko japonicus | reverse complement strand
GGTTTCTCCCCTCCCCCCCCCCCCCAACCCTCCCTCTAAGCTGTAGCGTCTGGTGAGCCAAACGTCTACTTTGGGAGCTACCGGCATCAAGGTTGTGAGCGAGCGATCGGGCTGCTGCAGAAACGAGTTGGCTCCAATGTTCCCTCTAAGCTGTGGAGTCTTGTGAGCAAAAACTCTACTTTGTGAGCTGTTGGCATTAAAGTTGTGAGCGAGCGATTTAGCTGCTGCATCAATCAGTTTGCTCTGGAGCCCTCCTCCCTGAGCCGAGACAAAAATCTGTGAGCCGGAGACTAAAAAACTGTGAGCTAGCTCACACTGACTCAGCTTAGAGGGAACACTGGTTGGCTCTGGAGCTCTCTGAGCCAAGACACAAACGCGTGAGGCTAGAAAACTGCGAGCTGGCTCACACTCGCTCCGCTTCGAGGGAACGTTGCGCCCCGATCCCCCCCCGCAACCCACCTTCGTGGTGGAAGCTCCTCACGGTGTTGGCGCGGCTGGTGGACTTCTCCGGGTACTGGAGGCCCAGATCCAGCAGTTGCTCCGCGTCCCCCCCGGACTGGAGGCGGTAGAGGTCCAGCATGTAGGAAGGCACCACGGCCGCCCGGCTGGGCTGCGGCCGCCGGCGCAGGCCGAACATCTGCAGCAGCGTGGCCTCGAACCCGCGCAAGAGTTCATGGCTCGGGAAGGGGCGGCGGGAGGTTCCCGGGGGGGCGCCTTCCTCGGCTCGGCCGCCGCCTCCTCCTCCTCCTCCTCCTCGCGGGTGCAGCAATCCGCCGGCCACTTTCTTCCTCCCGGTCTCGGCGGGGATGAAGTTGGCGCGGGCAGTGCCGCCTAGCAGGACTTGGCATACCAGAATGACCATCAGCATTCGGTTACCAGGCGTCATGGTGTCTCTGCGGGGGGGGGGGGTTCGGTTGGAAGGAGGGGGGGGGG
>NW_015160850.1:340476-358247 GCF_001447785.1 Gekko japonicus | reverse complement strand
CTTCTGATAGGTAAAGGCAAAGGCTCCCCCGACCAAGTGCTTCGTGGATCGCCGCGGGGGGAGGGGGCCAGGAGTCTGGCCAAGCGGCTGGAAAGAGAGGCGATGCGCTTTGGGGGTGGCGGGTTCTCTCCCTCCCCCCCCCCGCCGCCCAAGAAAGGGAAGTTTGGGAAGAAAGTCCCAAATCGGCAGCCGGCTTACTCGCGAGTCAGCCTGAGCGAGCTGACTCCCGAGGAAGCGCGCCGGCGGCCGGGGCGGGAGGAATTACAGACTCCCCAATCGGGGAGGCCACTCGCTACAGACTCGAGAATCGTCCCCGCCGGAGAAACGTCCCTGCCAGAGAATCGTCCCCGCCAGAGAATCATCCCTGCCAGAGAATCGTCCACCCCCCGGTCGCGCCGCCCGCGTTCTCCTTATTAAAACTCTTAAAACAACTTTTTAAAGCCACCGTCCATCATTTGGCTCGGAGCGAAAGCGCGAGGGGAAGGAGGGGAAGGCTCTACTCACTGACAACGAACAGGGCACATAAAAACAGTCCATGGTTCTTGACAGCCAGCGTGGAGCAAGAGAGCCGTGGGGAAACTCGCGCGGAGGGGCCACGATCCGGGGGGGGAGGGAAGAGGCGCTCCGCTTGGCTCTCGCTGGCGGCGGCCCGGGGGAGTGCAGGGGCTGTGGGAGCGACCGCTGCGCCTCGCTGCTCAGCAGTGGCTCCTGGAAAATGAATAGATTTGAATATAATGAATATCCCCCGCAAGCTGCCTTCGGCTTTTCTGCCAGCCCCGGCCGGAGTCACGTGGATCGGGGAAGGCAACTCCTTGCGGCCGCCTGTCAATCGAGGGAGACCAAGCACCTCCTTCCCCCCCCCTCCCCTCCCCTCCGTCCTGGGAATTTGCAAAAGGGATGTCCCACCCCTTGGGCCTCTGTCAATCTCGGGGAAGCTCTGGCTTTGCACATGTCCGCGGATTGGAGAGGTGCAACGGGGAACTCAGCGGGGCCCAGCTGATCCGGCTCCCCTTCAGACGTTCAAATCTTGCCAGTCAGACAAACCCCAGTCGCAAGCAGGGGCCGGCTCACTCACTAGGCAAACTAGGCGATCGCCTAGAGCGGGACGGCCCTTAGGGCCACCAAACTCCACCCGGCCCCTTACTCTGGGAGTTTCTTGATTATTTGTGTTTTTTATTCTTCCTAAAATGCATTTATTTTTTAAAATTGGTGGGCGCAGGGGGGGGGGAGGGCATAAGGGATCCTCGCCTAGGGTGCAAAATAAGCTGGAGCCGGCCCTGGTCGCAAGGGACACAGAAACACAGAGGTGGAAGGAGCCCCATTGTCGTCTAGTCCAGCCCCTTGGCACAGGGCACAAAACCCCCCAGCTCGCTCACGCCACCGCATCCCCCCATTCTGGTACGGTTGCCAACCTCCAGGTGGCGGCTGGTGCTCCCCCCACTGTTGCAGTTCATCTCCAGGTGACCTAGATCAGTTCACCTGGCCGCTTTGGAAGGTAGGTTCTACGGCACTAAAGCCCTTCCAGTTTTGTGCAGTGGTTAAGTGCGCAGACTCTAATCTGGGAGAACCGGGTTTGATTCCCCACTCCTCCACTTGCACCTGGCTGGTTGACCTTGGGCAAGCCGTGGTTCTGATAAGAGCTGTTCTTGAAAAAGGGCCCTTTCTGTCAGAGCTCTCTCAGCCCCACCGACCTCACAGGGTGTCTGTTGTGGGGAGGGGAAGGGAAAGGAGTTTGTAAGCCGCTCTGAGACTCCTTTGGGCAGTGAAGGCTGGGGTACAAATCCAAACTCTTCTTCTTCTAGATGGGAAACCACCTTTCTTTGGTTAGTACTTGGATGGGAGACCACCAGGGAAGTCAAGAGTCTTTTCCTTCCTTCCTTCACACACCAGTTTGGTGTCGTGGTTAAGTGCACGGACTCTAATCTGGGAGAAGCGGGTTTGATTCCCCACTCCTCCACTTGCACCTGCTGGATGACCTTGGGCAAGCCGTACTTCTGATAAGAGCTGTTCTTCAAAAAAAGGGCAGTTTCTGTCAAGCGCTCTCTCAGCCCCACCTACCTCACAGGGGTGTCTGTTGTGGGGAGGGGAAGGGAAAGGAGATTGTAAGCTGCTCTGAGACACCTTTGGGTAGTGAAGGGCGGGGTATACATCCAGTCTCTTCTTCTTCTTCCCCTCCCCAAACCCCGCTCTCCCCCTCTAAAATCTCCCGGTATTTCCCACGCCAGAGCTGGCAACCGTATCTGGTACTGTTGTTGCTTTGCTGGTATGAGAGGGAGACCTGTGAGAATCAGAGCTCCCTCTAAGCTGCGGAGTCCTGTGAGCAAATATTCTACTTTCTGAGCTACTGGCATTAAAGTTGTGAGTGAGCGATTTGGCTGCTGCATAAATCAGTTTGCTCTGGAGCCCTCCTTCCTGAGCGAAGGCGAAAATGTGTGAGCCCATGGGCTAAAAAACTATGAGCTAGCTCACACTGACTCAGCTTAGAGGGAAGGAGTGAGCAGTGACTCACGAAATCTAATATCTGCCACAAGTATTGTTAGTCTTTCAGGTGCTAAAAGGTAAAGGTCTCCCTTGCTCGAAAGCCAGTCGAATCCGACTCGAGGGATGCAGTGCTCATCTCCATTTCCAAGCCGAAGAGCCAGCGCTGTCCGAAGACATTTCCGTGGTCACGTGGCTGGCATGACTAGACGCCGAGGCGCACGGAATGCTGTTACCTTCCCACCGAAGCGGTACCTATTTATCTACTTGCCATTTCTTGCTTTCAAACTGCTAGGTTGGCAGGAGCTGGAACTAGAGACCGGAGCTCACTCCGTCATGCGGCACACTCGGGTCTCGAACTGCTAAACTACCGACCTTCTGGTCTGCAGCTAAGCATCTTAACCACTTTTTTTTTTAACCAGAACGATTTATTTGTTTTCAATCACAAAGAGTAACAACAAACAGTGACAGTTACAGTAATCCACATATCCTACCTAAACTTTCAAATATACCTGTAAATAAAGGTTTCACAGAACAAGGCCATAAAGGTCGTAGTTACCTTAACCCAATAATAACAATTTATACTTTGCGTTATAAATAGTTTTCCAATCAAAGTCGTCAAATGTGAGTTTTTCAATAATGGGATACCATTTCCCAACAGGACTAAGTATTTCACATTCATTTTGGTTCATCTTAACCACTTGAGGCACCACGGCCCAGGTGCTACTGGACTCATATCCTGCCACAGAACCAGTCAGTCTTTAAGGTGCTGTAGGACATTCGCTCTTCCTACTTCAGTTTGTCTGTTCCCCTGGGGCACCTCTGCTTGCAAAGAGGGCACCGCTGATGGAGCGGGACGTTTCTTTCGAAGCTCCTGCATAAAAGGTCGGCCCACCGAGAATCCACATCTTGCACCTGCAGAAGTGGACTCCAGCCCGCATGAAGTTGCCTTATACAGAATCAGACCCTCGGTCCACCAAGGTCAGTATTGTCTACTGAGACTGGCAGTGGCTCTCCAGGTTCTCAGGCAGAGAAGAGAAGAGATTGGATTTATACCCCGCTTTTCACTACCTGGAGGAGTCTCAGAGCAGCTTACAAACTCCTTTCCCTTCCCCTCCCCACAACAGACACCCTGTGAGGCAGGTGGAGCTGAGAGAGCTCTGACAGAAACTGCTCTTTTTCAAGGACAGCTCTTGTCAGAACTTTGGCTTGCCCAAGGTCATCCAGCAGCTGCATGTGGAGAAGTGGAGAATCAAACCCGGTTCTCCCAGATTAGAGTCCGCACTCCTAACCACTACACCAAACTGGCACTTGTAACTGACCGAAGGTCACACCAGCAGCTGCACGTGGAGGAGTGGAGAATCAAACCCGGTTCTCCCAGATTAGAGTCCGCACTTCTAAACACTGCACCAAACTGGCACTTGTAACTGACCCAAGGTCACCCCAGCAGCTGCATGTGGAGGAGTGGAGAATCAAACCCGGTTCTCCCAGATTAGAGTCCGCACTCCTAACCACTACACCAAACTGGCACTTGTACCTGACCCAAGGTCACACCAGCAGCTGCATGTGGAGGAGTGGAGAATCAAACCCGGTTCTCCCAGATTAGAGTCCGCACTCCTAACCACTACACCAAGCTGGCACTTGTAACTGACCCAAGGTCACACCAGCAGCTGCATGTGGAGGAGTGGAGAATCAAACCCGGTTCTCCCAGATTAGAGTCTTAACCACTGCACCATACTTCTGCACCAAATTTCTTTCTTATCACCTACGGCCTAGTTGCCTCGACCCAGATGGCCCAGGCTAGCCCGATCTCATTGGGTCAGGGAAGCTAAGCAGGGTCGGCCCTGGTTAGTATTTGGAAGGGAGACCCCCGAGGAAGTCGGTCTCTGGCCTTGAAAACCCTCTGGGGTCACCATGAACCAGCTGCCACTTGACGGAGCTTCCCACCCCCATAAATCAAAATGGCCCTGACCTGGATAGCCCAGGCTACCTCGGAAGCTAAGCAGGGTCGGCCCTGGTTACTACTTGGATGGGAGACCACCAAGGAAGCCCAGAGTTGCTGCACAGAGGCAGGCGATGGCGAACCACCTCTGCCCGTCTCTTCCCATAAAAACCTCACAAGGGGTCCCCGTAAATTGGCTGTGACTTGATGACAACCTTCCACCACCACCACCGCCTGGTCCTTTCACTGGAAATGCTGGGGATTGAACCTGGGATCTTCGGTGTGCCAAGCAGAGGCTCTTCCACTGAGTTGGAGGGGACTCCGGACCGTATGAAGCTGGCTTACACTGAATCGGAGCCTTGGTCTGTCGGTCAGTATGGTCTACTCAGACGGGCAGCAGCTCTCCAGGGTCTCAAGCTGAGGTCTTTCCCATCACCCACTGCCTGGTCCTTTTAGCTGGAGATGCTGGGGCTTGAACCTGGGACCTTCTGCATGCCAGGCAGAGGCTCTGCCACTGAGCCACAGCCCCTCTTTGCAGCTCTCCAGGGTCTCAGGCGGAGGTCTTTCCCATCACCTCCTGCCTGGTCCTTCCTACTGGAGATGCTGGGGATTGATGCTCTGCCACTGAGCGACAGCCCCTCTTTACAGCTCTCCAGGGTCTCAGGCTGAGGTCTTTCCCATCACCTCCTCCCTGGTCCTTTTTAACTGGAGATGCTGGAGATTGAACCTGGGACCTTCTGCATGCCAGGCAGAGGCTCTGCCACTGAGCCACAGCCCCTCTTTGCAACTCTCCAGGGTCTCAGGCGGAGGTCTTTCCCATCACCTCCTGCCTGGTCCTTCCTACTGGAGATGCTGGGGATTGATGCTCTGCCACTGAGCCACAGCCCCTCTTTACAGCTCTCCAGGGTCTCAGGCTGAGGTCTTTCCCATCACCTCCTGCCTGGTCCTTCCTACTGGAGATGCCGGGGACTGAACCTGGGACCTTCTGCATGCCAGGCAGAGGCTCTTCCACTGAGCCACAGCCTCCTCTTTGCAGCTCTCCAGGGTCTCAGGCTGAGGTCTTTCCCATCACCTCCTGCCTGGTCCTTCCTACTGGAGATGCCGGGGACTGAACCTGGGACCTTCTGCATGCCAGGCAGAGGCTCTTCCACTGAGCCACAGCCTCCTCTTTGCAGCTCTCCAGGGTCTCAGGCGGAGGTCTTTCCCCCCACTGCCTGGTCCTTTTAGCTGGAGATGCCGGGGATTGAACCTGGGACCTTCTGCCAGGCCAAGCAGAGGCTCTACCACTGAACCATGGCCCCACTGCCATGAATTCACTGCCACAGGAGGTGGTGGCGGCTACAAGCATGGACGGCTTCAAAAGGGAATTAGATAAGCATCTGGAGCAGAGGTCCATCAGTGGCTATTAGCCACAAGGTATAGATAGGGGCTCTGGGGCAAGTGATGCTGGGAGGGACCTCAGTAGGGTATAATGCCACAGAATCTACTGCCCAAAGTAGCCATTGTTTCCAAGAGAACTGATCTGGGTCATCTGGACGTCAGTTTTAATAGCTGAAGCCCTGACTGCTACGTCACATTGGCTGTCATACAGGGGCCATCTCAGCAGGATATAAGGACACAGAGTCCACCATTTTCTCCTGGGGAACTGATCTCTGCCATCTGGAAAGCAGTTGTAATTCGGAGTGATCTCCAGCCCTCACCTGGAGATTGGCAACCGTGGTTTCCCCCAACAGACACGAAGGGGAAATTTATTTTACCTCAGAACATCAACAGCAAACTGTTTAGAATGTTAGAGGCAAAGGCCAGTGAGGCCACATATGCAAACGACCTCTGTGTTCCGAGGCAAAGGCGAATCAGGCCACATATGCAAATGACCTCTGTGTTCTGACTGGCTGTGGGGGCGGGGGGGAGGAACAGCAAACTGTTTAGAATGTTGGAGGCCGGACTCAGACAAAGCAGCCAGTGGATAGGGAGACCCTCTGAATGACAGATCAGAGAGCGAACTGATTTTGGAGCATGTTGGAATGTCCAGGGGAGTCCATGACCAAAATAGAATTATATATACCGGGGGATGATTTAATCGAATAATGAAGTCATGGTAGCATATCAGAACTCTGTGTTTTGTTTTGAACACGGTGATTTCCCACATTTACTCGGCCTTGCCGTGTTTTCGGTGTGTTTGTTGCCCTCCTGGGGGCTGGCAACATTTGCTTTTGCTTTCCCGTTGCACGGGGCTCTCCCGCACGGGAAAGGACTGCAGAGGGTGGGTTGCCGACCTCCAGGTGGGGCCTGGAGATCTCCCAGAGTCACAGCTCATCTCCAGAGAACAGAAATCGATCCTCCTGGAGGAAATGGCGGCTTCAGAGGGTGGACTCTGTGGCATCGGGTCCTCTGCTGAGCGACCTTCCCAAACTCTGCCCACCCCCGGCTCTTGTCTCTGGATCTCCAGGAATTTCCTAGCCTGGAGTTGACAACCTTGCACCGTATCAAACATCATTCCCAACCTTCAGGAGTGGTTTTGGGGGAAACCTCTTGTGTTGCAGAAGGAGCAAACCCAGCTGACCTTCTTCTGTGCTCCGCTAACGAACGATTTATTTACAAGAACTCCTGGGAAGCCATAAATTACACTGAGCCAAACACTCAACAAAAATTCGTCTTGTCTTTTGGGCCAAAATCCTTCCACATCATTTGGCAGATACCAACAGTGGATACAGCCTCAAATGGACTGACCTGGATGGGCCGGGGTGGACTGGTTTCATCAGGTCTTGGAAGCTAAGCAGGGTCGTCCCTGGTTAAGTAGTTGGATGGGAGACCACCAAGGAGGTCCAGGGTTGCTACGCAGAGGCAGGCAGCGGCAAACCACCTCTGTTTGTCTGATCTGACCTGGATGGGCCAGACTAGCCCGATCTCATCAGATCTTGGAAGCTAAGCAGGGTCAGCCCTGGTTAGTATATGGATGGGAGACCACCAAGGAGGTCCAGGGTTGCTACGCAGAGGCAGGCAGCGTCAAACCACCTCTGTTTGTCTGATCTGACCTGGATGGGCCAGACTAGCCCGATCTCATCAGATCTTGGAAGCTAAGCAGGGTCAGCCCTGGTTAGTATATGGATGGGAGACCACCAAGGAGGTCCAAGGTTGCTACGCAGAGGCAGGCAGCGTCAAACCACCTCTGTTTGTCTGATCTGACCTGCATGGGCCAGACTAGCCCGATCTCATCAGATCTTGGAAGCTAAGCAGGGTCAGCCCTGGTTAGTATATGGATGGGAGACCACCAAGGAGGTCCAAGGTTGCTACGCAGAGGCAGGCAGCGTCAAACCACCTCTGTTTGTCTGACCTGACCTGGACGGCCCAGGCTAGCCTGATCTCATCAGATCTCAGAAGCCAAGCAGGGTCCGCCCTGATTATTGACTTGGATGGGAGACCACCAGGGAAGTCCAGGGTTGCTACGCAGAGGCAGGCAAGGGCGAACCACCTCTGAATGTCTCTTGCCTTGGAAACCCTACGGGGTCACCATCAGTTGGCTGTGACTTGATGCCGCTTTCCAACACCACCACCACCACCACCACCACCACCGCTGCCTGAAAGCAAAAGGAGTCCCGTTGCCGCAAACGGCTTGGCAAGCTGCTTGAAGTCGTCAACAGGCTGCCCTTAAGCATTCTGCCCTAAAGGATGTTGCTGAGAAACGTGTTAAGCTCCTGCGAGATTCTGCAGCGGAAGGAGAGAAGAAGACCAGGCGGGTGAGCAGAACTCCACACACCTGTCTTGGGATCCGACCTACTTGCTCCATAGCCCGTACGGTAACCTTATAAGGGAAGAATGAATTCAGCTTCTGAACGCACATGAAGCTGCCTTATACTGAATATGACCCTTGGTCCATCAAGCTCAGTATTATCTAGAAGAAGAAGGAGAAGAAGGAGAAGAAGGAGAAGAAGGAGAAGAAGGAGAAGGAGAAGAAGAAGAAGAAGAAGAAGAAGAAGAAGAAGAAGAAGAAGAAGAAGAGGAGGAGAAGGCGGAGGAGGAGGAGAAGGAGAAGAAGGAGAAGGAGAAGAAGGAGGAGAAGAAAGAGAAGAAGAGGAGGAGGAGGAGAAGGAGAAGAAGAAGAGGAGGAGGTGGAGGAGGAGAAGAGGAGGAGGAGGAGGAGGAGATTGGATTTATACCCCTGCCCTTCACTCGGAGTCTCAGAGCGGCTTACAAACTCCTTTCCCTTCCCCTCCCCACAACAGACACCCTGTGAGGTAGGTGAGAGAGCTCTTTCAAGAACTGCCCTTTCAAGGACAGCTCTGACAGAACTACGGCTTGCCCAAGGTCATCCAGCAGCTGCGAGTGGAGGAGTGGGGGAATCAAACCCGGTTCTGCTTGGCACGCAGAAGGTCCCAGGTTCAATCCCCAGAAATAAAAAAGGACCTGGCAATCGGTGATGAGAAAGATCTTTGCCTGAATCCCTGGAGAGGTGCTGCCAGCCTGACTTTGATTGACCTACTGTGTAGGTCAGTATAAGACAGCCTCATGTATGTTCACGTATTAAACCAGGGGTGGCCAAAGTCCCTCAGCTTAAGAGCCACATAGAATAAACATCAGACGTTGAGAGCCGCAACACACGAACAGATATTACATGTTTTTATTTTAAAATATGCAGATTTGCTTTTTATTGACATTAAACGAGACTGCCAAAAACGAAAGGGGTAAAAACAGATATTGATAATAATATTTATCTTATTCACTTATATTTATTTGTTTGCTAGTGATATTTATTTGTCTAAGAGAGAGAGAGAGAGAGAGGGGTGGAAAGAAAGAATGAAAGAGGTGGAAAGAAAGAGAGAGAGAAACAAAGAAAGCAAATAGACGGGGGGAAGGAAGGAAGAGAGGGAGGGAAGGACGGAGAGAAAGTATGCCTCCCCTTTGCTTCCGCAGGTGCCCTGCCGGGAGCCTCACGATCAGTGTTCCCTCTAAGCTGAGTTCGCGTGACCTAGCTCACAGTTTTTTAGCCTCCGGCTCACACGTTTTTGTCTTAGCTCAGGAAGGAGGGTTCCAGAGCAAACGAATTTATGCAGCTGCCAAATCGCTCGCTCACCACTTTAATGCCAGTAGCTCACAAAGTAGGATTTTTGCTCACGAGACTCCACAGCTGATAGGGAGCATTGCTCACACTATGTGTGAAAGAGCCGCATAAGAACATAAGGACATAAGAGACGCCAATGTTGGATCAGGCCAAAGGCCCATCCAGTCCAACACTCTGTGTCACACAGTGGCCAGAAATACCAGGTGCCATCAGGAGGTCCACCAGTGGGGCCAGGACACTAGAAGCCCTCCCACTGTTGACCCCCCCCAAGCACCAAGAAGACAGAGCATCACTTGCCCCAGACCGAGAGTTCCTATCTATCCCTTGTGGCTAATAGCCACTGATGGACCTCTGCTCCATAGGTTTATCCAATTCCCTCTTGAAGCCATCCATGCTTGTAGCCGCCACCACTTCCTGTGGCAGTGAATTCCATGTGTTAATCACTCTTTCGGTGAAGAAGTACTTCCTTTTATCCGTTCTAACCCGACCGCTCAGCAATTTCATTGAGTGCCCACAAGTTCTTGTATTGTGAGAAAGGGACAAAAGTACCTATTTCTCTACCTGCTCTATCCCATGCATCTCTCCCTTATAATAATTGAATAGTGGGCACCAAGGTTCTAAAATTGCCCCCTTTAGTGTTAGGCCGGAAGAACTGCCACTCAGAAGACACTGGCTGGGTTGACTGGCTGCTTTGTGCAGTCCCACCCAGCGTTCCAAGGTCATTTGCATATGGAAGCTGATTGGACTTCACTCCATTCCACACCTCAAACTCCCCCCCCCGCAAGGCAGTTGGAATTTTCAGTTGCATAACATACCTCATAGGGGAGAGGAGAATGATGTCAGCTGCTTTGGTTACCACTGCAGGGAAAGACTGCCCTTTCCCTAGGCAGAGGCTGTGGGGGGTTGTAAAACTTAAGACAGACAGGCAGATAAAGGTTGGCTGATGGTTGCCAGGAAAGGACATAGGGTTGCCAACTCCAGGTTGGAAACTTCCAGGATATTTTAGGGATGAAGCCTGCTGAGGGTGGGGTCTGAGGAGGAGGAGGAAGAGGGGGACCTCAGACAGATACAATGCCATACTGCCCACACTCCAGACAAGCTGTTGCCAGTCTCCAGGTGACAGCTGGAGAGATCTTAAAGCTTTGGTGCTAATTTACGATGGGGCTCCTGGGGAACTATTGATGCCAATCTTGGCCCAGCAGCCATCAAACCATTCTCTTCAACCCCCTGCTGTGCAGCTGACTTTCCCCTAGGGTTGCCAATCTCCAGGTGGGACCTGGAGATCTCCCACTGCTACAAATGATCTCCAGATGACAGAGATCAGTTCCCCTAGAGAAAATGACTGCTTTAGGAGGGTAGACCCTATGACATTATACCTGCTGAGTCCTTCCGCCCCCCCACCCAATGCTGCCCTCTACAGAATCCTCCCTGATGGATTAAAGTACCCTGGTCCTGCTCCTACATTTAAGAACATAAGAACATAAGAGACGCCAATGTTGGATCAGGCCAAAGGCCCATCCAGTCCAACACTCTGTGTCACACAGTGGCCAGAAATACCAGTGCCATCAGGAGGTCCAGCAGTGGGGCCAGGACATTAGAAGCCCTCCCACTGTTGACCCCCCCCCCAAGCACCAAGAAGACAGAGCATCACTTGCCCCAGAGCCCCTAGCTATACCTTGTGGCTAATAGCCACTGATGGACCTCTGCTCCATATGCTTATCTAATTCCCTTTTGAAGCCGTCCATGCTTGTAGCACCCACCACTTCCTGTGGCAGTGAATTCCATGTGTTAATCACTCTTTGGGTGAAGAAGTACTTCCTTTTATCCGTTCTAACCCGACCGCTCTGCAGTTTCATGGAGTGCCCACGAGTTCTTGTATTGTGAGAAAGGGAGAAAAGTACCTCTTTCTTTACCTGCTCTTTCCCATGCATAATCTTATAAACCTCGATCATGTCACCCCTCAGTCGTCTTTTCTCCAAGCTAAAGAGCCCTAAGCGCTTTAACCTTTCCTCATAGGGAAAGTGTTCCAACCCTTTTATCATTCGAGTTGCCCTTTTCTGCACTTTTTCCAAAGCTATAATATCCTTTTTAAGGTGTGGTGCCCAGAACTGCACACAGTATTCCAAATGAGGTCTCACCATTGATTTATATAGGGGCATTATTATATTGGCTGATCTGTTTTCAATACCCTTCCTAATAATCCCCAGCATAGCATTGGCCTTCTTTATTGCAGTCACACACTGTCTCGACATTTTCAGTGAGTTATCCACTACAACTCCAAGATCTCTCTCTTGCTCAGTCTCTGCCAGTTCAGACCCCATCAATGTGTATTTATATTTAGGATTTTTGGCTCCAATGTGCATCACCTTGCACTTGGCCACATTGAACCCCATTTGCCATGTTGACGCCCACTCGCCCATCCTTGACAGATCCCCTTGGAGTGCCTCACAATCCTCACTGGTTTTCACCACCCTGAACAACTTTGTATCATCCGCAAATTTAGCCACTTCACTGCTTACTCCCATCTCCAAATCATTAATGAACAAGTTAAAAAGCAGTGGACCAAGTACTGATCCCTGCGGTACCCCACTGCTTACCACCCTCCACTGAGAAAATTGCCCACCTACACTCACTCTCTGTTTTCTATGAACTAGCCAGTTTTTGATCCATAAAAGGACTTGTCCTTCTATCCCATGATTTTTGAGCTTACTTAGGAGCCTTTGATGAGGAACTTTATCAAAAGCTTTCTGGAAGTCAAGGTAAATAATATCTATTGGATCCCCCTTGTCCACATGTTTGTTCACCCCCTCAAAGAACACTAACAGGTTAGTGAGACAAGATCTTCCCTTACAGAAACCGTGCTGAGTCTGCCTCAATAGGTTTTGTTCATCTATGTGCCTACTAATTCTTTCCTTAATAATGGTTTCCACCAATTTACCCGGTATCGACGTCAGACTGACTGGCCTGTAATTTCCCGGATCTCCTCTGGAACCCTTTTTAAAGATGGGAGTGACATTAGCTACCTTCCAATCCTCAGGAATGGAGGCAGATTTTAAGGAAAGATTACATATCTTTGTCAGGAGATCTACAAGTTCACATTTGAGTTCTTTCAGAACTCTCGGATGTATGCCATCTGGGCCTGGTGATTTTTCAGTTTTTAAGTTGTCTATCAGTTTTAGGACCTCCTCTCTTGTCACCTCAATCTGACTCAGGTCTTTCAACACCCCTCCTGAAATCAGTGGTTCTGGAGTGGGCAAGCACTTCTCATCTTCCACAGTGAAGACGGAGGCAAAAAATGCATTTAGCTTCTCAGCCATTTCCCTATCATCCTTCAATACTCCTTTTACCCCTTGGTCGTCCAAGGGCCCCACTGCCTCCCTGGCTGGTTTCCTGCTCCTAATGTATTTGAAGAAAGTTTTATTGTTGGTCTTTAGGTTTTTTGCTATATGCTCCTCATATTCCCTTTTTGCCTGCCTGACCTCAGACTTGCATTTTATTTGCCATAGCCTGTGTTCCGTTTTATCAGCCGCATGTGGCTCCCAAGCCACAGGTTGGCCACCCCTGTACTAAACAATGCAATTGAGCAATGCAAGAGAACCAGGAAGAGAAAATTAAATGACAATCGGAAAGCTCTACTGGCCGATCTTTGGATAACCCCTCCCCCAATAATTTTTTAAAAATCCAGATTTTTAGTTCTTTTAACACTAAAAAAAAAAAAAGTCTCCCTCAGATGGAAAGATGGGTAAATCGCATGTTCATGGAAACTTTCGAAATTCCTGTCTTCAGCTTCATGACATTCAAAAAAGAAAAATGTGCCAGGAAAAGTAGATAATGAGATTTCGACTTTGATCCACATTTTCAGGCTGGATCTGTTCCTCCAAATCTGGTTTCCTGTGCAGTCTGTTCTCCAGAATGGGTTTGATTATAATTGTCATAAAACTTTGCTACCTGCGTAAAGAAACAATCCTTTCTGATCTGTTCGGGCTCAGCTGAGAGGCCTTTGCACAATCCAATCACTTGGAAGAATCAGGAATTTTTCTTTCTCCCCCCGCCCAAATGCACAAATAGGATTAAGAATGTAATCACCCCAGATGAAGTAATGCAAATATACTGACCACTGCCCTTTCATCTGAGGACTTCTTTCTTTCTTTCTTTCTTTCTTTCTTTCTTTCTTTCTTTCTTTCTTTCTTTCTTTCTTTCTTCCTTCCTTCCTTCCTTCCTTCCTTCCTTTCTTCCTTTCTTCCTTCCTTCCTTCCTTCCTTCCTTCCTTCCTTCCTTCCTTCCTTCCTTCCTTCCTTCCTTCTCTCTTCTTTTCTTTCTGTCTCCCTTCCTTCCATTCTTCTCTCTCTCTCTTTCTTCTTTTCTTTCTTTCTTTCTTCATTTCTTTCTGTCTTCCTTCCTTCTCTCTCTCTCTCTTCTTTCTTTCTGTCTTTCTTTTCTTTTCTTCCTTCCTTCCTTCTCTCTGTCTTTCTTCTTTTCTTTCTTCTTTTCTTTCTGTCTTCCTTCCTTCCTTTCTTCTCTCTCATATCCTTCCTTCCTTCCTTCCTTCCTTCCTTCCTTCCTTCCTTCCTTCCTTCCTTCCTTTCTTCTTTTCTTAAAAGCAAAAGCTACACTGGTTATAGCAAAACTGAGTCCACGTAGGAAAATGGTAACTTTTTTTTTTTAAAAAAAGAAAGATCACAAATGATAAAGCAAAGCATTTTATACCCACATTTGAAAGAGGGATTGTTTACCCTTTTAAAATAAAAGTCTTGATTTAAAAACAAAATACGCACAATAGCATAAATGTATTTATCCCATCTTATAATTGCCCCCCCGCCAACTTCACAAGAGCCCTGCGAGGTACGTGAGGCAGAGATATTAATGTTTGGCCTGTGATCTCCAGCACACAAGACTCGGTGTGGTTAAGAGCGTCAGGCTAGTACCTACAAAACCCAGGTTCATATCCTGACTCGTGCCATGGTGAACTTGTAGTTCTTGGTCCCCTTTAACTGGAGATGCCTGGGGTTGAACTTGGGACCTCCTGCATGCACACCAGAGGCTCTGCCACTGAGCCCGCAGCCTCTCCCAGAGGAAAAGTTCAAGGCAGCATGAAAAGAGGAAGACCCAACATGAGATAGATTGACTCCATAAAAGAAGCCCTGCCGGATCATCAGACCACTGGTCCATCCAGTCCAGCCTCCTTCTCACACAGTGGTCAGCCAGTTCCTCTGGAGGGCCAGCAACAGGGCAGAGAGGCTGAGGCCTTCCCCTGATAAGAACATAAGAAGAACCCTGCTACTAAGCAGGGGTCATTTCGAAGGAAAAGAGGTGCGGGAGCGCATTCGCATATCTCATTAGCACGACTCATTTGCATGTGCCCCACCCCCTGGCATCACCGGAAGTGTGTCAGAAGGCAACACCCACCACTCAGGCTCCACTGGACTGTTTTGGATTGCTAGCTATTGTGGGGGGGGGGGATGTGCAGATCTGTCCTCACAGAAAAGGGAGAGCTTGTACCTGAATAAAACTTGGTCTTCAAGGTGCCACTAGACTGTTTTGGATTGCTAGCTATTGGGGGGGGACACGCAGATCTGTCCTCGCAGAGGAGGGAGAGCTTGTACCTGAATAAACCTTCGTCTTAAAGGTGCCACTGGACTGTTTTGGACCGGAGGGCCGGGGGGGGCTCTGCAGCTTACCTGGCTGCTTCTTGCTCTGACTGAGGGCTGCTGGGAGCAGGGGGTGGGGCTTGTTGCATGTGCCCGCCCCCTGGGCTCTTTACTGCCGGGGCTCCGCTCCTCTGCGCTCCTGCAGGAAATGACCCCTGATACTAAGCATGCTATAGTCAGTGTGCTGTGCTGGGGTGTGTGTGTGTGTGTCAGTGACCGTCCCATGAGTTTTGATTTGCCAGCCTCCAAGTGGTTGAGAAGAAGCAAACAGCCATGATGTGTTATGCCAAAAAACTTTCCAAAGACTAGAAATTTCTTTTTTCAATATTCAGTTTACTGGAAGCTATTCAAACGCTATCGACATCAACGCACCATGCGTATCATATCTCATTTCGTGTATAACCTTATCAAAATGGGTAGCATCGAAATAGAATATTAATCCATTTGACAAACTCTCTAGTAGTATCTCCTGGCGACACGCATCAAATCCATTCGTTGCTTCCAGTAAACTGAATATTGGGAAAAGAAACTTCTAGTCTTTGGAAACTTTTTGGGCATAATACATCACGGTTGTTTGCTTCTTCTCGACTTCCATCTCGAGCTCTCTCTCTTTGGTTTGCAACCTCCAGGGGGTGCCTGGAGATCTTTTGGAATTACAACCCATGCTCCCTCTAAGCTGTGGAGTCTTGTGAGCACAAATTCTGCTTTGTGAGCTACCGGCATTCAAGTTGTGAGCGAGCAATCTGGCTGCTGCATCAATTAGTTTTCTCTGGAGCCGTCCTTCCCGAGCGAAAACAAAAATGTGTGAGCTGGAGGCTAAAACACTGTGAGCTAGCTCACGCGAACTCAGCTTAGAGGGAACACGGATTACAACTGTTGGGTGTTACACGTTAAAACACTTCAGTATTTACTGAGTTAATGATGTTTGTTAAGTCACATGTTTGTTTGTAACCAATCTATTTAGATTATAGGATGCCCGGGAACTTTGGAGCTAGTTTGTTGCTCTGATTGGAAAGCAAAGTGTCAAGTATTAGCATTTTATGGCTTCTCTTCCGTCTTTGTGTCTCTTTGTTTCTGACCGAGAAGAAGACGCCATGCCATTCCAGTTTTACCTTTTAGCTGTAAGGATGTAGCCATTTTAGCTCTTTGTTATTTTATATCCTATGTACCTTTTCCCATGCTTTTGTTGTTCAGTCGCACAGTCGAGTCCGACTCTTCACAACCCCATGGACCTGCTCCCGCCAGGCCCTCCTGTCTTCCGCCGTCCTCTGAAGTTGGCTCAATTTCATGTTCGTTGCATCGATGACACTGTCTAACCATCTCATCCTTTGCCATCCCCGTCTTCTTTGACCTTCAATCTTTCCCAGCATCAGGGTCTTCTCCAGGGAGTGCTCCCTTCTCATTGGGTGGCCAAAGTATTTGAGCTTCAGTTTCATTATCTGGCCTTCCAGGGAACAGTCAGGGTTGATTTCTTTGAGGATTGACTGATTTGTTCTTCTTGCAGTCCAAGGGACTCTCAAGAGTCTCCTCCAGCACCATAGTTCAAAAGAATCTATTCTTCGGCGCTCGGCCTTCCTTATAGTCCAACTCTCACAGCCATACATGACTACTGGGAATACCATTGCTTTGACCATGCGGACTTTTGTTGGCAGGGTGATGTCTCTACTTTTTATCATGCTGTTTAGGTTCGCCATCGCTTTCCTCCCAAGGAGCAGGCGTCTTTTAATTTCATGGCTGCAGTCACAGTCTGCGGTGATCTGGGATCCCAGGAACGTGAAGTCTGTCACTACTTCCACGACTTCCCCTTCTATTTGCCAAGGAGTGATGGGGCCGGATGCCATGATCTTAGTTTTTTTGATGTTGAGCTTCAAGCCCACTTTTGCGCTCTCCTCTTTTACCCTGAGCAAGAGGCTCTTTAGGTCCTCTTCACTTTCTGCCATTAGAGTGGTATCGTCTGCATATCTGAGGTTGTTGATCTTTTCCCCAGCAATCTTAATTCCCGCTTGTGATTCATCCAGGCCAGCATTTCGCATGATGTACTCTGCATATATATTAAATAAGCAAGGTGACAATATACATCCTTGTCGTACTCCTTTTCCTATGCTGAACCAATCAGTTGTTCCATATCCGGTTCTAACTGTCGCTTCTTGGCCCTTATACAGGTTTCTCAAGAGACATGTGAGGTGGTCTGGTACTCCCATCTCTTTAAGGACCTGCCATAGTTTGTTGTGATCCACACAGTCAAAAGCTTTAGCATAGTCAATGAAGCAGAAGTAGATATTTTTCTGGTACTCTCTTGCTTTCTCCATAATCCAGCGAATGTTGGCAATTTGATCTCTAGTTCCTCTACCTCTTCGAAACCCAGCTTGTACTTCTGGTAGTTCTCTATCCACGTACTGTTGAAGCCTAGCTTGTAGGATCTTGAGCATGACCTTGCTAGCGTGTGACACCCTCCAAAGCAGCCATTTTCTCCAGGGGAAACTGATCTCTGGAGTCTGTAGATGAGTTATAACCTCTAGAGATTCCAGGGGATCCCCAGGTCCCACCTGGAGGCTGGCATCCCTCGATCCCTCCTCTTCCCAGTTTGGTGTCGTGGTTAAGTGCGCGGACTCTAATCTGGGAGAACCGGGTTTGGTTCCCCACT
>NW_015160850.1:330338-340115 GCF_001447785.1 Gekko japonicus | reverse complement strand
TGACACTGTCTAACCATCTCATCCTTTGCCGTCCCCGTCTTCTTTGACCTTCAATCTTTCCCAGCATCAGGGTCTTTTCCAGTGAGTGCTCCCTTCTCATTTGGTGGCCAAAGTATTTGAGCTTCAGTTTCATTATCTGGCCTTCCAGGGAACAGTCAGGGTTGATTTCTTTTAGGATTGACTGATTTGATCTTTTTGCAGTCCAAGGGACTCTCAAGAGTCTTCTCCAGCACCATAGTTCAAAAGAATCTATTCTTCGGCGCTCGGCCTTCCTTATAGTCCAGCTCTCGCAGCCATACATGACTACTGGGAATACCATTGCTTTGACCATGCGGACTTTTGTTGGCAGGGTGATGTCTCTACTTTTTATCATGCTGTTTAGGTTTGCCATCGCTTTCCTCCCAAGGAGCAGGCGTCTTTTAATTTCATGGCTGCAGTCACAGTCTGTGGTGATCTGGGATCCCAGGAACGTGAAGTCTGTCACTACTTCCACAGCTTCCCCTTCTATTTGCCAAGGAGTGATGGGGCCGGATGCCATGATCTTAGTTTTTTTGATGTTGAGCTTCAAGCCCACTTTTGCGCTCTCCTCTTTTACTCTGAGCAAGAGGCTCTTTAGGTCCTCTTCGCTTTCTGCCATTAGAGTGGTATCGTCTGCATATCTGAGGTTGTTGATCTTTTCCCCAGCAATCTTAATTCCCGCTTGTGATTCATCCAGGCCAGCATTTCGCATGATGTACTCTGCATATAGATTAAATAAGCAAGGTGACAATATACATCCTTGTCATACTCCTTTTCCCATGCTAGGTGATAGTAAACTTTTATATTCTTTTAAATACACACCATGGACTCAGTCTCTTTAATACTCTGCTGATTTACTTTAAACAAGAATCCCATCAACAGCTGATCTTCAGAGAATAGGTATCTGTTCTCCTGGAGGGTGCGTGGCCCTATACCCTGCTTAGATCTGTTGCTGCCAAGTCCCCTCGGCCACCAGCAGGGCATGAAGGACATCGTAGGGTTGCCAGATCCAGGTCGGGAAACTCCTGGAGATTTGGGGGGGTGGAGCCTGGGGACAGGGACCTCAGTGGGGTACAGTGCCACAGAATCCACCCTCCAAAGCAGCCATTTTCTCCAGGGGAACTGATCTTCTGGAGTCTGTAGATGAGTTATAACCTCTAGAGATTCCAGGGGATCCCCAGGTCCCACCTGGAGGCTGGCATCCCTCGATCCCTCCTCTTCCCAGTTTGGTGTCGTGGTTAAGTGCGCGGACTCTAATCTGGGAGAACCGGGTTTGGTTCCCCACTCCTCCACTTGCACCTGCTGGATGACCTTGGGCAAGCCGTAGTTCTGATAAGAGCTGTCCTTGAAAAAGAGCAGTTTCTGTCAAGAGCTCTCTCAGCCCCACTGTTGGGATTCTTATTTAAAGTTTGTCAGCAGAGTATTAAAGAGACTGACTCCATGGTGTGTTTTAAAAGAATATAAAAGTTTACTATCACCTAGCATGGGAAAAAGGTACACAGGATATAAAATAACAAAGAGCTTATATGCCTACATCCTTGCAGCTAGAAGGTATAACTGGAAGAATGGCGTCTCCTTCTCTAGTCAGAACAAAGAAACACAAAGACGGAAGAGAAGCCATAAAATGCTAATAATTGACACTCTGTTTTCCAATCAGAGCAGCAAACTAGCTCCAAAGTTCCCGGGCTTCCTATAGTCTATATAGATTGGTTACAAACAAACATGTGACTTAACAAACATCATTAACCCAGTAAATACTGAAAGTGTTTTAACTTGTAACACCCAACACCCACCTACCTTACTTTTTTTCCTCCTCCTCCTCCTCCTCCTCCTCTTCTTCCCAAACCCACCCTCCCTCTGCTCTGTTCCCAAGTCTCCCGAAATTTCCCAACCTGGGGCTGTCAGCCCTCCTTTGGCTACATTCTGAGACGTGGCCAAGCTCATGACGTGAGTCCAGTTGAAGCTGAATTCCTTCCCGCACATGCCCGGACAGGCGCTTCCTCTGTTTTGGCTCCCACTCTGTGGAATGGCCTGCCTTGAGGAGGTCAGGAAAGTTCCCACCCTCTCGGCTTTCCATAAAATGACGCAAAACTGGATTCTGCAGGAGGGCTTTTTTTTACTCAGGTAAATTAGGGCTGTAGTGTTAAGGACACGTTTCGGAAAGACGCTCCGTTTAAGGGACAGAGAATGTACTACTGTGTATAGGGTGTACTGTCTGTTGGTGCAGACATAATCCCACTGTGTCATTTCTACATAATTTAACATATGCTGATGCATCTGCTTTCTTTCGGCTCTGCTTTCCTACTTCTGCTTGTCTTCAGATCTCTGCAGTCCAAACGCTATGGCATTGTTGATTGCAAAGGTCTCCAATGGGGTGCCCACCAAGTGCTTTTAGAAAGTAGGTTGGGCTTTTGTTCAGTAGGGCTTCTTATTGGCTATGTAGATTAAGGTAAAGGTGAAGGTTCCCTTGCTCGAAAGCCAGTCGAGTGACTCTAGGGTTGCGGTGCTCATCTCCGTTTCAAAGCCAAAGAGCCAGCGCTGTCCGAAGACGTTTCCGTGGTCATGTGGCCGGCATGACTGAACACCAAGGCGCATGGAACGCTGTTACCTTCCCACCCGAGCGGCACCTATTTATCTACTTGCAATTTCTTGCTTTCGAACTGCTAGGTGGGCAGGAGCTGGAACTAGAGATGGGAGCCCACTCCGTCATGTGGCACACTCGGGTCTCGAACTGCTGAACTACTGACCTTCCACAGCCTGCAGTTCAGCGTCTTAACCACTTGAGCCACCTCGGCTCCTATGTAGATTAGAACAGAGCAAAAAAACCCAAACAGATCCACAGTTCAAAAATAATACAAACGGCAAAAAGAACTGTGAAAAAAGATGCTAGGAACTTCTCAAAATATTATATTATAGATTCATATCCAAACATATTAGTAAAGAGTCGTTTTTACAGATCAGAATATCAACCAGTATTTCCAAACAGTGTACAATATGTAGTGTACAATATGATATCAAATTATAGTTTTACGAGGATTCCGGATAAAGCGTCGTTTCAGATGCTTTCATTAGAGATGGATTCATATCATAAATTTGCCAGGAGGCATAGCCAGCTTTGTAATGTTTTAGAGTGATCTCTTCTTAAATATGGTACTGGCAGCCCAGTTTAAGAATCTTTTCAACCTTTAATCAACATTGATTGAATCTTGATGATGCAAAACTGATGTAAAACTGATTTTGGTGGTGCAAATGAGCAAACACAAATTTATGATTTTCTGCTCTGTAAAAGAGATTCTTTATCAATGCATAAGAAGATAAGAGATGCCAATGTTGGATCAGGCCAATGGCCCATCCAGTCCAACACTCTGTCACACAGTGGCCAAAAATACCAGGTGCCGTCAGGCGGTCCAGCAGTGGGGCCAGGACACTAGGAGCCCTCCCACTCTTGCCCCCCCCTCCAAGCACCAAGAAGACAAAGCATCCCTTGCCCCAGCCTGAGAGTTCCTATCTATACCTTTTGGTTTATAGCCACTGAGGGACCTCTGCTCTTAAGAACATAAGAGAAGCCAGTGTTGGATCAAGCCAATGGCCCATCCAGTCCAACACTCTGTGTCACACAGTGGCCAAAAATACCAGGGGCCATCAGGAGGTCCAGCAGTGGGGCCAGGACACTAGACGCCCTCCCACTGTTCCCCCCCCCCCCAAGCACAAAGAATACAGAGCATTACTGCATCAGACATAAGAGCATCAGAGAAGCCAATGTTGGATCAGGCCAGTGGCCCATCCAGTCCAACACTCCGTGTCACACAGTGGCCAAAAATACCAGGGGCCATCAGGAGGTCCAGTAGTGGGGCCAGGACAGTAGGAGCCCTCCCACTCTTGCCCCCCTATCCCTGCTGAGCATCCTGCCTTCCCCAAACTCCCCCTTTCCCCACGTCTCCAGGAATTTCCCCAACCCAGAGTTGGCAACCTCACCCCAACCTGGAGGCAAAAGGAAATTTCCATCCAACTCTGTCCTAGATTTGCTTTGCTACACCCCCCCCCCCCCCCCCCATTCTTATGCTCACTTTGCAGTCCGGCTTAGTTTTTCTGCTGCCTTATCAGTAAACCTCCCCCAACTCCCTTCTCCTCTGCTATTCCCGTTCTCTCAGACTTTTGGGTTGATGCTGGAATAGTTTGGCGTTTGGGTGTTTTTTTTTCTGCAGCAAGCAGCCCGGGGCTTGCTTCTGGGTGTTCTCAAGCCTCAACGCCACTTCTTAAAGAGTTAAAGATCTCGATGGCTGTTCTCGGAGAAGGACGATAAACTAATCACTCACTCGCCGTTGGTGATCTGGCGTGTCATTTACCGAAATGTGGAATGCGTTTAACAATGTCAAGAAGACTGGGGGGGGGGGCAGAAAGGCCCTCAAGCGCTCTGCACCGAAGATCGATGGATTGTCAAGGGTTACTTGGGAGAAAGTCCTCCCGTCTAATAATTATCTGTGCCTGAGCCACCAAAGAATGTACCTCTCTCTTTAAAAAAAAACAATTAAACCTAACATGAGAACAGAAGGTTCAGGTGGGTCGCTCTGTCGGTCTGAAGCAATAGAACGAAGTTGCAGTCCAGCGGCACCTTTAAGACCGACAAAGTTTAATTCTGGGTGTACGCTTTTGTGTGCATGCACACTTCCTCATAAGAAGATGAAGAGCATAAGAAGAGCCTTGCTGGGTGGTCCATCTAGTCCAGCATCCCGTTTCACACAGTGGGCAACCATTTCCACTGGATGGCCAACAACAGGGCAGAGGGCCCGAGGCCTTCATTAGAACATCAGAAGAGCCCTGCTGGATCAGTCCAGTGGTCCACCTAGTCCAGCATCCCGTCTCACACAGTGGGCAGCCAGTTCCTCTGGAGGGACAACAACAGGGCATAGAGGCCGAAACTTCCATTAGAATATCAGAAGAGCCATGCTGGATCAGACCAGTGGTCCATCTAGTCCTGCATCCTGTCTCACACAGTGGCCAACCAGTTCCTCTGGATGGCCAACAACAGGACATAGAGGCTGAGGCCTTCATAAGAACATCAGAAGAGCCCTGCTGAATCAGACCAGAGGTCCATCTAGTCCAGCATTCCGTCTCACACAGTGGCCAGCCAGTTCCTCTGGAGGGACAACAACAGGGCATAGAGGCCAAAACCTTCATTAGACCATCAGAAGAGTTCTGCTGGATTAGACCAGTGTCCATCTAGTCCTGCATCCTGTCTCACACAGTGGCCAGCCAGTTCCTCAGAAGGGCCAACAACAGGACATCGAGTCTGAAGCCTTCATAAGAACATCAGAAGAGCCCTGCTGGATCAGACCAGAGGTCCATCTAGTCCAGCATCCTGCCTCACACAGTGGCCAGCCAGTTCCTCTGGAGGGACAACAACAGGGCATAGAGGCCAAAACCTTCATTAGACCATCAGAAGAGCCCTGCTGGATTAGACAAGTGTCCATCTAGTCCTGCATCCTGACCCACACAGTGGGATCACAGTTGTAGGTACATACCAAAAAAATAAGAAACACTGTGATAAAAGTAACGTTCAATAATTCATGTGAACATCAATATGTATATCTATTCAAACTTGACAATATTGCTTAGGAAATTCTGACATATTCAAGGAAAGGTCCAACATCATGATATCCTCTATATACTCATTTCATTAGTCTTCCTCAGGAGTAATCCTCTAAGGTTGGAAGGTGTGAACCTCTTGATACAACTTAACGTCTTTTGAATGCAGTTTAACTTCTTTTTTACTGTCTTGCAATTATGGCAGCTGGAATTATTTTTCAAAATGTCTTCCAGTTCCATAGCAAGTACTTGAATTAGGAGCAAGCCAATTTAATTTCTAGAAGTAGCAGCCAGTCCTCGGTGCCTGGAGGAGATCTCCTAGATTTACAGCTGACCTCCAGTCAGGCCCGCAGCTATGGTGGGGCATTTTGGGGCCCTGCCCCCTTAAGTAAAAGCCCTACCCTACACATAGCCATGCCAGAAACCGTAAGAACATAAAAGAAGCCAATGTTGGATCATCATCAGGCCAATGGCCCAGTGGGGAATCAAACCCGGCTCTCCCAGATTAGAGTCTGCGCACTTAACCACGACACGAGACTGGCTCCTGGACTTCCTTGGTAGCCTCCCATCGAAGTACTTAGCAGGGCTGGCCCTGCTTAGCTTCCAAGATCTGATGAGACCAAACTAACCTGGGCCAGCCAGGTCAGGGCAAAAGACTTACAGAGGGGATTTGCCATTGCCTGCCTCTGCTTAAGAACACAAGAGAAGCCAGTGTTGGATCAGGCCAATGGCCCATCCAGTCCAACACTCTGTCACACAGTGGCCAAAAATACCAGGTGCCATCAGGAGGTCCAGCAGTGGGGCCAGGACACTAGAAGCCCTCCCACTCTTGCCGCCCCAAGCACCAACAGTACAGAGCATCACTTGCCCCAGACATAAGAACGTAAGAGAAGCTAATGTTTGATCAAGCCAAAGGACCATCCAGTCCAACACTCTGTCACACGGTGGCCAAAAACACCAGGGGCCATCAGGAGGTCCAGCAGTGGGGCCAGGACACTAGAAGCCCTCCCACTGTTGACCCCCCACCCAAGCACCAAGAAGACAGAGCATCCCTTGGCCCATCCAGTCTAACACTCTGTCACACAGTGGCCAAAAATACCAGGTGCCATCAGGAGGTCCAGCAGTGGGGCCAGGACACTAGGAGCCCTCCCACTCTTGCCTCCCCCAAGCACCAAGAAGACAGAGCATCACTTGCCCCAGAGCCCCTATCTATTGCCTTGTGGCTAACAGCCACCGAGGGACCTCAGCTCCATATGTTTATCTAATCCCCTCTTGAAGCCGTCCATGCTTGTAGCCGTCACCACCTCCTGGTTCTGGGCTAGCAGAAAGAGGGATTGCTGGAGATGTATTGAAGGTGCCCTTCTAAGCATTCTCGCCCTGTGGAACTCAAAAGGCATTTAAATGCCTTCCGAAAGCAATACATGCCCTCTGAGTTGTTTCCTTCTAGGGACTGACGTGCTTGCTGCCCTGTCCCCTGAAAGGAAGGGCTAGAAACAGGCTCAGAGCCTCCCCCTTTAAAGACAGGCATTCAGATTAATTTAATTAACTGTAATTTAACTGCTGGGGGCCGCGGTGGCTCAGAGGTTAAGACGCTGAGCTGCAGACTGGAAGGTCGGTAGTTCGGCAGTTCGAGACCCGAGTGTGCCGCGTGACGAAGTGAGCTCTCGTCTCTGGACCCAGCTCCTGCCAACCCAGCAGTCTGAAACCAAGACACTGCAAGTAGATGAATAGGCGCCGCTTTGGTGGGAAGGTAACGGCGTTCCGTGCGCCTCGGCGTTTAGTCATGCCAACCACATGACCATGGAGAAGTCTTCGGACAGCGCCAGCTCTTCGGCTTGGAAACGGAGACGAGCACCGCCTCCTAGTATCAGATTCGTCTGGCTTTCGAGCAAGGGAAACCTTTACCTAATTTAACGGTCCCCTTAAAAATGTAAATGCCCCCGAACAAAAAAAATTCCTGGCTACGTGCCTGCCTCCAGAACAGTTCCGCTGGAAAAAAGGGCAAGGGCCTTCTCAGTGGCAGCTCCACACTGGTGGAATGATCTCCCGGAAGACATCAGGGCCCTGCGGGACCTTTTTACAGTTCCGCAGGTCCTGTAAGACAGAGCTCTTCCACCAGGCCTTCAATTAGGAGCCGCCACGAATAACATCAACAACACCAACAATGCTAACTGAATTGTTAAGGCCCTTCTATTGACATCAATAGCCAGTTATGCCGGATGCTGATGGGGACCATTTTCAGGCATCATCGACTCCGGGAGGCCATTAGCACCAGCACTTTATTTTATTTTATATTATGAATTGCTACGTTTTGCATTTATGATACTGTCTTGTATAAGCACGTGTCTTAATATATATTTTTATTTTTTTACTGTAAGCCGCCCTGGGCCTGCCCTTGGCGGGGAGGGCGGGATAAAAATTGAATTACTAAATAAAATAATAAATTAATAAATAAAAAATGGCTGGCTTAGAGGGTGAACTCTATGGTATTAGACTCCACTGGAGTGCCTCCCCTCCCCAAATCCCGCCCTACCCAGACTCCCCCCCTCAAATCTCCAGGAATTTCCTAACCTGAAATTGGTAACCCTGCCAACTTCTTTGGTCGAGGGAAGGTTCTTTGCAGGAGAGGAAAGGGCCGCCATTTGCGCAGGGCCCCACTCGGCTGCTACCGCGCAAGAATGGCAAGGCGGCCGTTTATCACTCAGCATCTCCGGCAAGCGCTACTGTGACATGTGAGTCATTGGGGGGAAATGTCTGGGAAAATAGCCTCAAGTGACCCCGCCGTATTTGACAGAATTTCCAAACCCCCCTTCATTTATTTATTTTGTCTTCAGCTTTAAAAGCCGGGCTCTGTTGAGAGAGGGGGGGGTAATGTCGATCCTGTTATTTTTCTAATCTGGGAAAGCCGGGTTTGATTCCCCACTCCTCCACTTGCAGCTGGTGGATGACCTTGGGCAAGCCATAGTTCTGATGAGAGCTGTCCTTGAAAGGGCAGTTCTCGAGAGAGCTCTCTCAGCCCCACCCTACCTCACAGGGTGTCTGTTGTGGGGAGGGGAAGGGAAAGGAGTTTGTAAGCCGCTCTGAGACTCCGAGTGAAGAGTGGGGTATCAATCTAATCTCCTCCTCCTCCTCCTCCTCCTTATCCCCCCCCCCCAAGAGCTTCTAGGAATTGTAATGCCACGAGGGTGGCCAAGAGGTCTTACTGGTCCAGCCCCTTTGGTGGGATTTGAAAACAGACCCCGCCCACAAATACTGTGGGCCAGGTTCCCCATTATTTCCAGATTTCCAGGCAGATGTAAATGTGATCAATAATGCCAGAGTTATTTTCTATTTGAATGGAGGGGAGAATGTTTAACGGACAGTACTGAATAACAAAAACTGCTTCCGGCTACTTAAACGCCTACCTCACAGGGTGTCTGTTGTGGGGAGGGGAAGGGGAAGGAGTTTGTGAGCCGCTCTGAGAGACCTTTGGGTAGTGAAGGGCGGGTTGTAAATCCAATCTCCTCTTCCTCCTCCTCCTCCTCCTCCTCCTCTTCTTCTTCCTCTTCTTCTACCTCACAGGGTGTCTGTTGTGGGGAGGGGAAGGGAAAGGAGTTTGTAAGCCGCTCTGAAACATCTTTGGGTAGTGAAGAGCAGGGTATAAATCCAATCTCTTTGTAATGTACTGTCGCCATTACCACGTGTAGTGCATTCAGTCTGACATGCCCGGACTTGCCCGGGCTGGCCAGGCAATATTCCTCAGTAGCTTCAGTCGAAAGACAAAGGATCCATAGGATCCTAGCCGGCCCAATCAAAGGGCCAGCTTCCCAGCCGGGAGACCAATGGTCGCCCGGTTACTGTAAATAGCCTATCGGGAGTAGGGGGTGTGTTTAGGTGTGCTTGGTGGCGGGTTTTCTGAACGCATATAAACCGGCCTGCGAGCTGGTTTCTTTGTCTTGTTCCTGAACTAATAAAGTACTCTTGCTGAATCACTCTTGCTGAATCACTCCACATTCTGAGTACTTTTCACTTGCGACGAGGATGGGATTCACAACCCCATGAACAAGACCCGGACGCCAACACGAGCACCGCACCGAGCCTGACGCCGAGACTCCCCGGGACCGCGCAGCTTCGCATCCCAGCTTCCGGCAACTGCTCATCGCTCCGCTCCCGGCTCTGCTTCGCACGCTGCTG
>NW_015160850.1:308297-325863 GCF_001447785.1 Gekko japonicus | reverse complement strand
TTCTACCTCACAGGGTGTCTGTTGTGGGGAGGGGAAGGGAAAGGAGTTTGTAAGCCGCTCTGAGACACCTTTGGGTAGTGAAGGGCGGGGTATAAATCCATTCTCCTCCTCCTCCTCCTCCTCCTTCTCCTCCTCTGCTAGGGTGACCGTTGGACACAGTAGCGACAGCCAAGGCTTCCGCCCAAAGGCATTCTGGGAGGTGGCCCTGATGGGGCTCCTCCTCCTCCTCCTCCTCCTTCTCCTCCTCTGCTAGGGTGACCGTTGGACACAGTAGCGACAGCCAAGGCTTCCGCCCAAAGGCATTCTGGGAGGTGGCCCTGATGGGGAAATGCGGAATTCACTGCCACGTGATGTGGGGGTAGAGGCATTAGCTTAAAGCTGAATCATACCTTTGGCCTGCCACCTCACACAGCCATACCATTTTGGATGGAGGCAGAGATCAGAGGTTTGAGAATCCAAGGATCCTAGAATCCCAGAGTTGGAAGGGGCCATAGAGTCCGACCCCCTGCTCAACGCAGGATCAGCCTACAGCAGCCCTGACAAGGGTTTGTCCAGCCGCTGCTTAAAGACTGCCCTCCTCTCGGTGACAGCCCCTCAGATACTTCAAGAGAGCCATCCTGTCCAATGCTCCCTCTAAGGTGTGGAGTCTTGTGAGCAAAAATCCTACTTTGTGAGCAACTGGCATTATCGCTACTGCATAAATTAGTTTGCTCTGGAGCCATCCTCCCTGGGCTAAGACAAAAAGGTGTGAGCCGGGGGCTAAAAAAACTGTGAGCTAGCTCACACTGACTCGGCTTAGAGGGAACACTGATCCAGTCCCCCTTCAACCTCCTCTTCTCCAGACGGAACATCCCCAAGTCCCTCAGCCTTTCCTTTAATAAGGTCAAGGTTCCCTTGCTCGAAAGCCAGTCGAATCCGACTCTAGGGTTGCGGTGCTCATCTCCGTTTCAAAGCTGAAGAGCCAGCGCTGTCCGAAGACATTTCCGTGGTCATGTGGCTGGCATGACTAAACACCAAGGCGCACGGAACGCTGTGACCTTCCCACTGAAGCGGTCCCTATTTATCTACTTGCAGTTCCTTGCTTTCGAACTGCTAGGTTGGCAGGAGCTGGAACTAGAGATGGGAGCTCACTCCGTCATGCGGCACACTCGGGTCTCGAACTGCTGAGCTACCGACCTTCCACAGCCTGCAGTTCAGCGTCTTAACCACTTGAGCCACCGCAGCTCCTCTAATTCCTTTAATATGGAGGGTTTTTTTCCTTGCGAGCTGCTTTCGAAGGCCTCGTGTGTGCCAAGCGAGTCACACGCGACCATTTTTAAAAAATCAGCCGTCGATTGACAAACCTCGCTCCAGATTTAGAGGTGGACTTCTCAAAAATCGTCCTAAAGATGTGCAACAACATCGGGCACCCAAAAGATTATTCTCCCCTTTGCAGATTTATTTGGACTCCTCCTCCTTCTCCCCGGCACGGTGGCCGTTCAACCACGTCGTGGAAAAGGCTACAAAAGAGAACGGTCCATTTAAAGAGGGAGAGGGCTGCACCAATCCGAATTGAAATCAAAACGTGCTTCTCCGTTAGGAGAGACGGTTTATTTCCCTGACCTTCTCCAGTGGGACACTTGCCAAGGGCCTCCCGGAGTGAAGCCGTAGATTCCTCAGTTCTGTTGTTCTGCAGTGGGAAAAAATGTTCAGGGCCATTGTTGTAGGTACCACCCCGGCCCGTGGTGTCCAAGCAGTGGGTGGCTTGTGAGGGGGCGGCTGTCACTCGCCCGTGGTTGATTTACAAACCATTCAAGTGGCCTTATAAATAAATGAGACAGCTTTAGGGAACAGCTGTCTGGGGTTCCAAGACAGGGTTGCCATCAATGTTCCCTCTAAGCTGTGGGGTCTTGTGAGCAAAAATTCTACTTTCTGAGCTACTGGCATTGAAGTTGTGAGTGAGCGATTTGGCTGGCGCATGAATTAGTTTGCTCGGGAGCCCTCCTTCCTGAGCGAAGACAAAAATGTGTGAGCCGGAAGCTAAAGAACTGTGAGCTAGCTCACACTAACTCAGCTTACAGGGAAGACTGGTTGCCATCCTCCAGGTGGGGAACGGAATCTCCCAGAATTCCAACTGCTCTCCAGACTATGGCGATCGGTTCCCCCGGAGGAAATGGCTGCTTTGGAAGGTGGGTTCCATGGCATCGTGGTCCACTGAGGCTGGGAATCCAACCAGAGGTGCTACTCTGCAGCTGGTAGCTGAAGGTGGCTCAGAAATACCCCCTGGTCTAGAACGTAAAAATACAAAAGAAGCCCATGTTGGATCAGGCCAGTGGCCCATCCAGTCCAACACTCTGTGTCACACAGTGGCCAAAAATACCAGGTGCCATCGGGAGGTCCACCAGTGGGGCCAGGACACTAGGAGCCCTCCCACTGTTGCCCCCCCCCAAGCACCAAGAAGACAGAGCATCCCTTGCCCCAGACTGAGAGCTCCTAAGAACATTAGAACATAAGAGAAGCCAATGCTGGATCAGGCCAATGGCCCATCCAGTCCAACACTCTTGTGTCACACAGTGGCCAAAAACACCAGGTGCCATCAGGAGGTCCAGCAGTGGGGCCAGGACACTAGAAGCCCTCCCACTGTCGCCCCCCCCCACAAGCACAGTTCTCTCAAGAGCTCTCTCAGCCCCACCTACCTCACAGGGTGTCTGTTGTGGGGAGGGGAAGGAAAAGGGGATTGTAAGCCGCTCTGAGACTCTGAGTGAAGGGCGGGGTATAAATCCAATCTCCTCCTCCTCTTCTTCTTCTTTGTTAAATACTGGGTTCTGGACGCATTGCAGTGAACAGCTCTACTTTATTAAGTGATTTCAGGAGCACTACAAGGACAAACTCCAGGGCAGCTGCGATCACCACACCCCAAACACACCCCACTCCCAAAGACAGACTATTTACATAACACTGTTTCTCTGTTGGTCTACTCCGGGTTCCTATTAAGCTATTGTTTGGGGGAAGCTAGCTCAACCAGAGCCAGGTACTAGTTCAGGGATGACTCTGGCTCAATACACAACCTTCTTCTTCTTCTTCAGAACATAAGAGCATAAGAGAAGCCCATGTTGGATCAGGCCAAAGGCCCATCCAGTCCAACACTCTGGGTCACACAGTGGCCAAAAATACCAGGGGCCATCAGGAGGTCCAGCAGTGGGGCCAGGACACTAGGAGCCCCTCCCACTGTTGACCCCCCCCAAGCACCAAGAAGACAGAGCATCACTTGCCCCAGAAAGAGAGTTCCTATCTATACTGGCCCATATCTAACACGGGGCCCACGGGGCCTGGCCCCCTAGTGTTTCTTCTGGGCCCCCTCCCTCCTGGGCTGACCCCAAAGTGCTCCAACATACCAACTGCACTGTACTTTCATTTAATTAGCTGGTGGACCCCCCGCGGCCCCCTCTCAAAGAATTCCCTAGCTACGGGGCTACCTTGTGGCTAATAGCCACTGGTGGACCTCGGCTCCATATGCTTATCCAATTCCCTCTTGAAGCTGCCCATGCTTGTAGCCGCCACCACTTCCTGTGACAGTGAATTCCATGTGTTCATCACTCTTTGGGTGAAGAAGGACTTCCTCTTATCCGTTCTAACCCGACCGCTCAGCCATTTCATGGAGTGCCCACAAGGAGTTCTTGTCTTGTGAGAAAGGGAGAGAAGGACTTCTTTCTTTACCTGCTCTTTCCCATGCATAATCTTATAAACCTCGATCACGTCACCCCTCAGCCATCGTTTCTCCAAGCAAAAGAGCCCCCAAGCCCTTTCACCTTTCCTCATAGGGAAAGTGTTCCAACCCTTTGACCCTTCTAGTTGCCCTTTTCTGCACTTTTTCCCAATGCTATAACATCCTTTTTGAGGGGTCTCCTCCTCCTCCTGCTTCTTCTTCTTCTTCCATGAGTCAGAACTCCTTGCTAGAAAGGAAAATCATCTCCCTCCTCCCATTCATCCCGTCTCTGCCTTTTCAAAGCCTCTTTTCCAGAGGTAGTCCTCTGTCCACCCATCGTCCCCCCCCCACCTCCCCCAGCACGCCAGCCACTTGCAGGAGTCAAGCGACCGGGTTCAGTCCTGCACTTCCCGAGGGAAGGCAGGAGGTTAAACCGAGCTGTTTAACTGTGTCTTTTCAAAACTGACATTTAATACCGGGGCATAAATCAGGATGGAAGCCCGGGTCTCCTTCAGGAATGCAATTACATCGGGTCAAATAAAACATGAAAGGGCTCGACAAGTTTTAAAATGTAGTATGTTCTCTCGAGCAGGCAGGAAGGAATGCGAGGCAGTCGAAATATGCTAACATCCACCACCGGCAGCCTGCGCACCGGGGTGGGGGAGAGAGGGATTAGAAGGGAAAGGCCCTGTTCTTTAATGATTATGTCCTTCAGGAGAGGTCCGGGCCGGTTGGCGTTTTCGGGGGTTTGCTCTGAGTTGCCCGCCAATGGAGTTGCGCACCACTTGGGCAGACGCTTCCTTTCGTTCAATGCAGCTGTCTTATCTGCATTTCATTCTTTTGATTGCCGGCCACAGGCCTGGTCCAATGCTCCCTCTAAGCCAGTGGTGGCGAACCTACGGCACGGGTGCCAGAGGTGGCACTCAGAGCCCTCTCTGTGGGTACGCGTGCCATCGCCCCAGCCAGGCCCAGACCATCATTAACGTGTCAATTTCTTTGCCAAATAATTTTAAGTAAATGAAAAGGGTATTGTAAACAGATCAGCCAATATCATAATGCCGCTATATAAATCAATGGTGCGACCTCATCTGGAATACTGTGTGCAATTCTGGTCACCACACCTTAAAAAGGATATTGTAGCTTTGGGGAAAGTGCAGAAAAGGGCAACTCGAATGATAAAAGGGTTGGAACACTTTCCCTATGAGGAAAGGTTAAAGCGCTTAGGGCTCTTTAGCTTGGAGAAATGACGACTGAGGGGAGACATGATTGAGGTTTATAAGATTATGCATGGGAAAGAGCAGGTAGAGAAAGAGGTCCTTTTCTCCCTTTCTCACAATACAAGTACTCGTGGGCACTCCATGAAATTGCTGAGCGGTCGGGTTAGAACGGATAAAAGGAAGTCCTTCTTCACCCAAAGAGTGATTCACACATGGAATTCACTGCCACGGGAGGTGGCGGCCGCTACAAGCATGGACGGCTTCAAAAGGGAATTAGATAGGCATATGGAGCAGAGGTCCATCAGTGGCTATTAGCCACAAGGTATAGATAGGGACTCCGAGGCAAGTGATGCTCTGTCATCTTGGTGCTTGGGGGGGTCAACAGTGGGATGGCTTCTAATGTCCTGGCCCCACTGGTGGACCTCCTGATGGCACTATTTCTGGCCACTGTGTGATACAGAGTGTTGGACTGGATGGGCCTTTGGCCTGATCCAACATTGGCATCCCTTATGTTCTTATGTTCTTAAAGCATTTGGGATTGCTTTCCTTACTTTGTTTGGATCATCTTAAGTTAATGTATGAGTTGTTTTTTTCTAAAGTAAAACCTCAGCATTCAGGTTAAATTGCCGTGTTGGCACTTTGCGATAAATAAGTGGGTTTTGGGTCGCAGTTTGGGCACGTGGTCTCTAAAAGGTTTGACATCACTGCTCTAAGCTTCGGAGTCTTGTGAGCAAAAATTTGTGAGCTCCTGGCATTCAAGTTGTGAGTGAGCGATTTTTGGCTGCTGCATAAATTAGTTTGCCCTGGAGCCATCCCTTCCTGAGCTAAGGCAAAAATGTGTGATCTGGAGGCTCAAAAAACTATGAGCTAGCTCACACTAACTCAGCTTAGAGAGAACACTGCTTGAGCATCCTGCCTCACACAGTGACCTATCAGGTCCTCTGGCGGTCCAACCACAGGGCAGGGAGGCTGAGGCCTTCATAAGAACATCAGAAGAGTCCTCCTGGATCAGACCAGTGGTCCATCTAGTCCACTATCCTGTCTCACACAGTGGCCAACCAGTTCCTCTGGAGGGCCAACAACAGGGCAGAGAGACTGAGGCCTTCATGAGAACATCAGAAAAGCCCTGCTGGATCAGACCAGTGGTCCATCTAGTCCACTATCCTGTCTCACACAGTGGCCAACCAGTTCCTCTGGAGGGCCAACAACAGGGCAGAGAGACTGAGGCCTTCATGAGAACATCAGAAAAGCCCTGCTGGATCAGACCAGTGGCCCATCTAGTCCAGATTCTTGTCACGGACAGTGGATAACCAAGTTCCTTTGGAGGGCCATTGACAGGGCATAGAGGCTGAGGCCTTTATAAGAACACCCGAAGAGCCCTGCTCCAGTGGCCCATTTAGTCCAGCCTCCTGTCTCACACAGTGGCCAACCAGTTCCTCTGGAGGTCCAACAACAGGGCAGAGAGGCCGAGGCCTTCCTAAGAACATCAGAAGAGCCCTGCTGGATCTAGGGTTGACAAGTCTGGGTTGGAAAATACCTGGAGACTTTGGGAGTGGATCCAGGAGAGGGCGAGGTTTGGGGAGGGGAGGGGCCTCAGCCTGATACAATGCCATAGAGAGTCCACCCTTCAAAGCAGCCATTTTCTCCAGGGAAGCTGATCTCTGTCAGCTGGAGATCAGTTCTTAAAGCAGGAGGTCTCCAGGCCCCACCTGGAGGCTGGCAACCCTAGCTGGATCAGACCAGTGGTCCATCCATTCTGGCATCCTGTCTCAAACAGAGGCCAACCAATCCGTCTGGAGGGCCCACAACAGGGCAACGAGGCCTTCCCCTGATGTGGCCTCCTGGCTCTGGGATTCAGAGGATCAGTGCCTCTGAATGTGGAGGTTCCCCTCAGCCACCATGGCTAGTAGCCATTGGGAGACGTCCTCTAGGTTTATCTGTTTTTTAGCAATATGCTTCTTGGGAGATATATTTCCTGCACTCTCAGTATCACGCTTCTCTGACTGGGGCAACACTCTGCTATATTAACCAAATATGTTGGGTGATAGTGAGATTATACAGGGCTCTTTTTGTAGAAAAAGCCCAGCAGGAACTCATTAGCATAATAGGCCATACCCAACAGCAGGAAATCATTAGCATATTAGGCCACACCCCTGACAGCACAGCTCATTTGCATATTAGGCCACACCCCCATGTTACCAGAAGTGTGGTCATCCGGCCACACCCACCATTTGCTTCTTATTCTCTTTACCTTGTTTGTCGACAAAACCCAGGGCCTTTTTTTGGAGCAGGAACTCCTTTGCATGTTAGGCCACACACCCCTAATTGTAGCCAATCCTAACGAGTTCCTGCTGTTGGGTGTGGCCTATTATGCTAATGAGTTCCTGCTGGGCGTGGCCAACTTGGGAGCCAGCGGAACTCCGTTCCTGTGTGTTCCTGCCCAAAAATAGCCCTGGGAGATATTGAAAAATGGTATTTAGCAGAGATAATATAGCCCAGCCGAGCCTGAGTAAAATAATTCAGACTGAGAGTCCATGTGTGATTAAAATATAAAGTTTTTACTAAATTCTAGCATAGGTAAGGTTAACTGGGATGAAAATAACAACAGAGCTAAACGGCTACATCCTTACACTACAAAGACAAAACTAGAAGAGCGTTATGGCTTCTCTCTCCTCTTCTTCTTCAGAACAGCAAACAAAGAGGGGAAGAGGAGCCATAAAATGCAAAAACACTTTGACACTTTCGTCCCAATCAAACTCCTAGATCAGGGAGAAAATTCCCCGGGTTTCTTACATCTAAAGAACATTGGTTACATGAGAAACATGTGACTTCCTGTGAGTAACATAAACAAACATTTAACCTCAGATATACTGAGTGTTTTCAACTTGTAATACCCAACAAAATATCACAAATAGTCACAGCATGCATTGTATGCGTTGCTTCCACCAATATTATTGGGGAGGTCCCCGTGGGTGACCTAAGTTAGCAGCATCCGCGCGCACCCTTGTTCAATGCAGCCGGGGCCTTAGGCCTGTCATTACTCCGTGGCTTTCTGCCATGTTCCGTGTAAAAATAGAGATAAGGCAAGTTGTGCACTTTTCTCCTTTCTTCCTTTGGCGAGCAAGTCAGCCACAGAACCGAGAGTTATTCTTTGGGAATCGAGGCGGAGCTCACAGCCAGACCTTCGCTGCACAAAAGAGCCGGCTCTAGCAGCAAATGGGTTTCACCTTTTCGTGGAGGCTGCACCCACCTGGTGTGATCTTATTTGATTTCCTTGGACGGCAGGAAGAAAATTAAAGGTTAGCAAAGTGCGCTTTCATCTTCCAGTTGGAGCTGTCATTTATTTCCCTGTGCAACGTGCCCTTCCTTTAAAAAAACAACAACAAAAAACCCTCTTTCCTCCCTTTTTTTCTTCTCCTGACAACTCCCTTCTTGGTTTTGTGGCTAAAAATAACAGTCTAGATGTTCCTTTACTCTGAATGATTTCAAGGAACTGAAGAAAAGCTCACCCAGTTCCTCTTCACTCCGCTGGTGTGACTCCGCGGTCTGGAAGTCCCCTGTCGTCCAATTCCGGGAGCGATTTAAAGGCGTGCATAAAATAGTTTGCAGGGCAAACTTATTGTTTTAAGCAAGTCAGACCTGTTACCCGACAAAAATGCAAAACCGACATATTCATAAAGGTGCGTAGAAACTTAAGTAGTGCCCAGAAAGACCATGATGTATGTTGTTGTTGTTCAGTCGCACAGTCGAGTCCGACTCTTCGCAACCCCATGGACCAGATCACGCCAGGCCTTCCGGTCTTCCGCCGTCCTCGGAAGTTTGCTCAACTTCATGTTCGTTGCATCGATGACACTGTCTAACCATCTCATCTTTTGCCGTCCCCGTCTTCTTTGACCTTCAATCTTTCCCAGCATCAGGGTCTTCTCCAGTGAGTGCTCCCTTCTCATTGGGTGGCCAAAGTATTTGAGCTTCAGTTTCATTATCTGGCCTTCCAGGGAACAGTCAGGGTTGATTACTTTTAGGATTGACTGATTTGATCTTCTTGCAGTCCAAGGGACTCTCAAGAGTCTTCTCCAGCACCATAGTTCAAAAGAATCTATTCTTCGGTGCTCGGTTCGAGCTAATGAGATAAGTCGTTATAAAAATACTACCTTTGACGGAAGAGACACACATCCAGATGCATTGGATATTTGTTACCAGAACAATTTGGAAAGTGTGTGCAGTTACCATGAGAGGATATCCATGGACTACTGTGTAAACTTTTCGTAATTGCAAATCACATGAGAAAGCAACACCTGGATGTGGCTTGTTTTACTATAGCAGTATTGACCACTGAGGAAGGCCCTAAGGGGCTGAAACGCATATGGTCTACTGGTTATAAGATATACCCATCGATTGTGTATGTGAAAGTAGCAACGCTGTATGTAAAAAGTTTTAAGAGTCTGATATTTGGATCATTTCTTATAACCTATTTTATCTTTTACTAATGTGTAACGGTAACGGTAAGGCTTTGAAACGGAGATGAGCACCGCAACCCTAGAGTCGGATTCGACTGGCTTTCGAGCAAGGGAACCTTTACCTTTACCTTTTTTACGGTAAAGGTTCCCCTTGCTCGAAAGCCAGTCGAATCCGACTCTAGGGGGTGGTGCTCATCTCCATTTCCAAGCCGAAGAGCCAGCTCTGTCTGAAGATGTTTCCGTGGTCGCGTGGCCAGCATGACTAAACGCCGAGGTGCACACAACACTGTTACCTTCTCACCGAAGCGGTACCTATTTACCTACTTGCAATTTCTTGCTTTCGAACTGTTAGGTTGTAGCAGTAGAAAAGAGCAAGAGTCCAGTAGCACCTTAAAGACTAGCAAAATTTGTAGCATGGGAGGCACTTTCGTGAGTCACTGCTCTCCTCTTCTTAATCATCTGGGGAACAGTGGTAATTCTGGGAAATCTAGGTCGCATTCAGATAGGCAGCCAATCCTGCCATTGCCCCGGTCTTACCACGTGCAGACTCTGTGGTGGATTGTCTAGACGGCATCCACCTAAAGGAGCTGTGCGATTCGGTATTTTTATTCTGTTTGCGCATGTGCATACACTTATTTTTCCACACATGCACAGAATCGAGTAGTTACAGCACCACCGGTGGTACATGGAGCCGAAATCCCTACGCCAGCTTCTGTGATCTCATTGGTTCTTTTACAGTGGAGGGACTATTTGGCGTGGGGAAAGTCCTACCGTATCCTCCTTCTCTAGGATTAGATCCCCTTTCAATTAACGAAGTTAGGCCCTGTTCACACGGGACAGATAACGCGGGGGGGAGGCTTGGTTTTTCACGCCGGAGCAATTTAATGCGTCAGTACTTGATCAGAAGCCACGGCGGCAAATCGGGGTTCTGTTTGTCAGCGCATTTTAGGTGGGCGTCAACACGGCGAGAGGAGTGTGATTGAGCGATCACACGTAGGTATTCTATCGATGGCCCGTAGCAAACCGTTTGCTAGTAGGCTTTCCCGGATATTTTTTAACTCCGGAACTTCTGACGGATGCCACAGGTTGGTAATGGGTATGCTACGCTTGCACACAAGTAGAGACATCACCCTGCCAACAAAAGTCCGCATGGTCAAAGCAATAGTATTCCCAGTAGTCATGTATGGCTGCGAGAGTTGGACTATAAGGAAGTCCGAGCACCGAAGAATAGATTCTTTTGAACTATGGTGCTGGAGAAGACTCTTGAGAGTCCCTTGGACTGCAAGAAGATCACATCAGTCAATCCTAAAAGAAATCAACCCTGACTGTTCCCTGGACGGCCAGATAATGAAACTGAAGCTCAAATACTTTGGCCACCCAATGAGAAGGGAGCACTCACTGGAGAAGGCCCTGATGCTGGGAAAGATTGAAGGTCAAAGAAGACGGGGACGGCAAAGGATGAGATGGTTAGACAGTGTCATTGATGCAACGAACATGAAGTTGAGCAAACTTCGGAGGACGGCGGAAGCCAAGAGGGCCTGGCGGGAGCTGGTCCATGGGGTCACGAAGAGTCGGACTCGACTGTGCGACTGAACAACAACAACAACGCTTGCCAGATGTGTCCTTGTGATCGCGCCCGTACACTCCGCCCAACATTCGTGCCTCTCCCGCAGCAAATCCTTCATGTGACCAGGGCCTTAGTAAATTTCACTGGCCATTCAGGAACATGGAATTGTCTGCAACACTTGAGCGGAGCTCGGCAGCTGTCGCACGTTCATGCGTTTATGCGCATATCGCTAAGAGTATTTTTTAAAATGGCGGCTATTCAGGATGGTCTGCGTCAGACGGCCTGATTGCATGCTGGAACGATCAGATGGGGGGAAGTCGCCCTCGGCCCATCGGCAAGCGTTAGCCCCAGACTTTCATGTGATATCTTTAAACTCCGGTTCCCTGGTGAGACTGAATGGGCTGATCGCGGAAGCGGCACCTTTCCCAGATGTCGATGTCTGATCGTTCCCTTTAAATCCACCAGGCATCCGTGCCCGGGTCGGATCTAAAGACCCCTTTGAACGTGACCCTAGAGGCCCCACCTGGAGGTTGGTGACTATATGAGTACAGGATTTTAGACTACAGAGTAAATCCACTTGTTTTAGGCCCCGGTCACACGGGAGGATTTGCCCCACGAAACCGACGGATTGAGGGCGGATTAAACCGGCGCGATCAGATGCCAACATTTGGCAAGCATCGCGCACCCGCCCCTAACCCGTCGCTTCTGGCCGAAGATGCGGATCTAAAAGAGACTAGTGAACGGGCATTGCCTACCGGATGATGCGCAGCACCGGCAGCCGTGGGATTGCTGACGCGTGGTTTTCCCATGGTATGCGTGGCAATGGCGAACTGCGCATGCGCACAACTGCTGTGGCTGGCCCTCCTCGCCCTTCTTAGCGTCGCTTCCCCTGCAGCATGTGATTGCGGCTGCCGGCAGAAGCGCAGAGCCTCGGGGGACTTGTCTGAATGCTTCTGTTTGTTGCGGCTCTAAAAAGCCACACTTCCCCCGCGGCTTTTCCCGCTCGTGTGACCAGGGCCTTAGTTGGGTATCTTTCTTGGGTGCTCACAGACAACAATTAGGCCTGATTAAACATGACACTGGTGGAGCCCAAGGGCTTTTCCATGGAACTTCTCACTCACCTGGTATCTCATTGAAACAGGGCCGCTACCACGCTACTTAGAAGGCGAGACTCACTGGAAACAACCATGATGCTGGGGAAAGCAGCAGGAAAAGAGGAAGACCCCACAGGAGACTAACAATCGAGGAAGCCGCGGCCCTCAGTTTGCAAGACCTGAGCAAGACTGTTAATGGTCGGACGTTTAAGGTAAAGGTAAAGGTTCCCTTGCTCGAAAGCCAGTCGAGTCCGACTCTAGGGTTGCGTTGCTCATCTCCGTTTCAAAGCCGAAGAGCCAGCGCTGTCCGAAGACGTTTCCGTGGTCATGTGGCCAGCATGACTAAACACCAAGGTGCACGGAACGCTGTTCCCTTCCCACCGAAGTGGTCCCTATTTATCTACTAGCAATTTCTTGCTTTCGAACTGCTAGGTTGACAGGGGCTGGAACTAGAGACGGGAGCTCACTCCGTCATGCAGCACACTCGGGTCTCGAACTGCCGAACTACCGACCTTCCACAGCCTGCAGTTCAGCGTCTTAACCACTTGAGCCACCGCAGCTCCTGGTCGAACGTTTAGGAGGTCATTAATTCTTAGGGTCTAAATGAGTCAGAAGCAATGGAACAGCACATCACACACACACACATACAAGGTACAAAGTAGCCACAAGTGCCACAGAGTTGCAAGACTTCCTCACAGCCATGTGGGTGTGTTAAATACTGGGTTCTGGATGCACTGCAGTGGGTCAGCTGTGGTTTATTTAGTGATTTCAGGAACACAACAAGGACACCCAGCAGGGTTTGAGCCCTGCTTATAAAGGATGCAAACACCCCACCCCACACACCCCCACTCCCAAGGATAGGCTATTTACATTACACTGTTTATCTACAGATCAGTTCCAGGATCCTGGTCAGCTATTGTTCTTGGGGAGCAAGCTCCCCCAGTTCAAGGTTCACCTTCAGGGATGGCTTAGGCTTAATACATAACAGGGTGTAAAGTGCCATCAGTCTGCGGCCGACTTATGATGACCCCAGCAAGGGGCTTTCAAGGCAAATAAGAAGAGGAGAAGAAGAGATTGGATTTATAACCCGCCCTTCACACGGAGTCTCAGAGCGGCTTACAAACTCCTTTCCCTTCCTCTCCCTACAACAGACACCCTGTGAGGTAGGCGGGACTGAGAGAGCTCTTTCCAGAATTGTCTTTTGAGAACAGCTCTGACAGAACTATGGCTTGCCCAAGGTCATCCAGCCAGGTGCAAATGGAGGAGTGGGGAATCCAACCCGGTCCTCCCAGATTAGAGTCCGCGCACTTAACCACTGTGCCAAACCGGCTCTCTCTAGTTTATAAGAAGCAGAGGTGGTTTGCCATCGGCTTGCTCTGCAAAGTCTTCTTTGGTGGCCTCTCGTCCAAGTAACTGACCCTGCTTCGCTTCCGCAATCAGACACAAAACACTCACTGAAATCTGCCGGAAGACCTCAGCAAGCACAAGGACTTCGGAACCTGGAAAGAGGCCCCTTGCCTTGATGGACGGCCTAGGCTAGCCCGATCTCGGAAGCTAAGCAGGGCTGGCCCTGGTTAATACTTGGATGGGAGACCACCAAGGAAGTCCTGGGTCTCTATGCAAACACAGGCAACAGGAAACCACCTCTGAATGTCTCTTGCCTTGAGAAATCAAGTTGGCTGCAACTCAACAGCACTTTCCGTTTCCCCAAAGAGGCCCCTTAAGTCCGACTGTTGTCATTTTAGAGATATTTGGTTAATCTGGCAGAGTTTTGTCCAGTCGTAGCAGCGTGACCCTGAGTGCAGGAAATAAATCTCCCAAGAAGTATATTGCCAAGAAGGTGAACTTACATTTATTCGAGTGCATTCAGTTCACATTCAGGTTGCAGTTGAGAGGAGAGAGAGAAACCTAATCTAGAGAGTCCTTCCCCCGTCACAAATGGCCACCTTGTCCGGCATCGTGTGTGTGGGAGGATGAGGGCATTGTCTCTACAGGAGAGGCCTGCTGGAGTGTATCCAAAGCTGCCTTGAATGCATATGTTGTGAAACATCTAATTGAAGTGTAATGTAAAGCTTCGTCCTGGGCTAGAATCCAAATCCATCCAATCGTGTTACTAGCCCAGGAAGCACCTAACCAATCACTTTCAAGCAAGCTCCCTGAGCGGGAACATCCGTGATTGGTCCTTATGTGAACAACCTTATTGGTTGGTATTTGTACAGTGGGTGTGGCTACATTAGCCGGGAACGTTTAAAAGCAGGACAGCTGCAATGTAAAGGCTGTTCTGCCTATCAGATGTTGATCCGTGTTGGAGATGTGTTCGATGTTAGATCACTGCTAACAAAGACTCGAGAGTGATTTCAGCAAAGTGATTCAGCTTTACTGAAGTAATGAACAAGCACTCAAACGCATTCATAACCAGAACAGTTTAACATAGGGAGCTAGGCTCCTTTTAAACATTCCCGGGCTAACATAGCCACGCCTATTTACAGATAACAACCAATAAGATTGCGTAGTTAAAGACCAATGAGAGTCTTTCCCTCTCTGGAGCCTGTACAATTTCTGATTGGTCGCTGTGAGAGGGCGACCAATGGCAATGCGGTTCAGTGGAGCCTTCATCCGGCTCAAGCTTTGCATGGGGAGTGAATGAGGCGATTCATGTAAGCGATTTCCAATACATTACATTCGAGTTGAAGAATAAAGTTGTGTTCTTGCTGAATCACTCTCCAACTGCTTTGTTAAGTAAGCGACTTAACACTTGCAAAGACGTGTGTCTCCATGTGTCTCCATGGAAGGCCATGTGAAGAAAGTGACAGGACTAAGGGAGAGAGAGAAGGGGTCAGAGGGCAGCTCCCAGGTCAAGACAAAGAGAGGCATCCCATCCAAGGAGATAACACCTAGACACCCTTAGAGTGATGTAGTGCCCCCTAATGTCCAGGCCTGCTGAGTCACTCTCTCCAACAGTCATGGGGTGGGTTCAGGTGACCTGGTTTTTCACAGGGGATTCCGAAAGTACAAGGAGACGTGGAGGGCCATGGGAAGAAAGCGGCTTGTTCTCTCAATAGCCGTGGTCTCCCTTGAGAGTCATTAAAAAATGGTGATGGAGAAAGGCCTGAACAAGGAAGCTGAGCCTCTGCCACAAATCCATTAGAAGGCCTTAAGGACGTCATTCTCCCTCGCCTTCCCCCAAGTCGAAACAGAGACATAGTAATACTGATCTACCTTGCAGGGGTGTCGTAAAGATCACCAAAATAATGTGCATGCAGTGTTCGGAACGCTCCACAAGAGCACTTCAGATGCTAAATATTATTTCCGCAGGGGGCTCCATTTGGGGATGAAACCCGTTTCAGAGCAGAAGGGTATTGAAAACAAATCAGCCAGTATCATAATGCCCCTGTATAAGTCAATGGTGCGATCTCATTTGGAGTTCTGTGTACAATTCTGGTCACCACACCTTAAAAAGGATATTATAGCATTGGAAAAAGTGCAGATAAGGGCAACTAGAATGATAAAAGGGTTGGAACACTTTCCCTATGAGGAAAGGTTAAAGCGCTTAGGGCTCTTTAGCTTGGAGAAAAGACGACTGAGGGGTGACATGATCGAGGTTTATAAGATTATGCATGGGAAAGAGCAGGTAGAGAAAGAGGTACTTTTCTCCCTTTCTCACAATACAAGAACTCGTGGGCACTCCATGAAATTGCTGAGTGGTCGGGTTAGAACAGATAAAAGGAAGTCCTTCTTCACCCAAAGAGTGATTAACACATGGAATTCACTGCCACAGGAGGTGGTGGCAGCTACAAGCATGGACAGCTTCAAGAGGGAATTAGATAAGCATATGGAGAAGAGGTCCATAAGCATATGGAGCAGAGGAACTCTCAGGCTGGGGCAAGTGATGCTCTGTTTGGTGCTTGGGGGGGGAACAGTGGGAGGGCTTCTAGTGTCCTGGCCCCACTGCTGGACCTCCTGATGTCCCCTGGAATTTTTTGCCACTGTGTGACAGCGTGTTGGACTGAATGGACCATTGGCCTGATCCTACATCGGCTTCGCTTATGTTCTTAATTTAGATCACGATGGGTCACCGCGTTAGTCTGTCTGTAGCTGTAGAAAAGAGCAAGAGTCCAGCGGCATCTTAAAGACGAACAAAATTTATGGCAGGGTTTATTTTATTTTATTTTTAACATTTTTACCCCGCCCTCCCTGCAAGCTGGCTCAGGGCGGCTTACAAGAGGGCACAAGCCCATGCATAAAAAAGAAGATAAAACAATAAAACCATTAAATAACAACAAAGACAAGAATAAAGTGCTCCATGAAAACAAGGTGGTCTCTGAATAATTTCATGATAGTATCAGTCATTTCATTGCGGGTGATATTGTCCTGCAGATGGTCCAAGGCCAGTCCAGCGGGACCAGTGCCACGCAATATTATGGCAGATCTTCCGAGGACCACCCCTAACCCCATTGTTGTCCCCACCATTGGTGGTGGTGGCAGTGGCGGCCCCTATGCGAAAGCCTGGTGGAAGAGCTCCGTCTTGCAGGCCCTGTGGAAATGTATAAGGTCCCGCGGGGGCCTGATCTCCTCCGGGAGCTCGTTCCACCAGGTAGGGGCCGCCACTGAAAAGGATCTGGCCCTGGTCGCAGCAAACTTTGCCTCCCAGGGGCCTGGAATCACCAGGTGGTGTTGTGTCCCCGACCGAAATGCTCTTGGGGGTATATGTGGGGAAAGGCGGTCCCTCAGGTAAGTCGGACCCTGGCCATATAGGGCTTTAAAGGCAAGCACCAGCACTTTGAAACAGATTCGGTATGCTATTGGCCGTCAGTGCAGCGCTTTCAGCCTAGGCTGGATGTGCTCCCACTTGGGGAGGCCCGTCAACAACCTGGCCGCGGTGTCCTGCACTAGCTGCAGCTTCCGAATCTGCGACAAAGGCAGCCCCATGTAGAGAGTGTTACAGTAGTCTAGCCTTGAGGTGACCATTGCATGGATCACTGTAGCCAGGTCATCGCGGTCGAGGAAGGGAACCAACTGCCGAACCTGCCTCAGATGGTAAAATGCTGATTTGGCAGTGGCTGCCATCTGGGCCTCCATAGTTAGGGAGGGATCCAGGAGCACTTCCAAACTCCTACCCTCCAACGCTGGCACCAACAGCGCCCCATCGAAGGTCGGGAGAGGGATCCCCAACCCCAAACCACCCTGACTCAGGCACAGGACCTCCGTCTTCGCTGGGTTTCGTTTCAGCCGGCTCAGCCTGGAGCTGTCATGAGTCACGGCTCATGTCTTCAGATGCAGCTAGAATGTGAGTCCGTCTGTCCTTCTATCTTGGAAAGCGGTGTTATTATTCACACGTCTGGTGAACTATGGTGCTGGAGAAGACTCTTGAGAGTCCCCTGGACTGCAAGAAGATCAAATCAGTCAATTCTAAAAGAAATCAACCCTGACTGTTCCCTGGAAGGCCAGATGATGAAGCTGAAGCTCAAATACTTTGGCCACCCAATGAGAAGGGAGCACTCACTGGAGAAGACCCTGATGCTGGGAAAGATTGAAGGTCAAAGAAG
>NW_015160850.1:307240-308050 GCF_001447785.1 Gekko japonicus | reverse complement strand
ACAGCAAGAGTTCAGGAACCCTTTAAAAAGGAACCAAATCTGTGGCAAGGGCAGGAGCTTTCGTAAAGTGAGCCGTGACTCACGAAACCTCCTCCCCACCACCACCACAAACGTTGCGAGTCTTTAAGGTGCTACTTGGACTCTTGGCTCTTTTTCGGCCATAATTTAGGGATGAGGTAAAATCCACACGGCTGCTGCCTCCAAGGCTTCTTCGGCAGTCCAGTTTTGCAATCCCCACCACCCCCCGCCCCACCCCCAGCGGCTGCCTTTCAAAACAAAATTGCCCGAAGGGCTGTCCTTGCCAAAAAATGCATCTTGGCATGAACCTGGCTGACCTTTCTCTTCTGATAGCCCCTTTTCTCTCCCTTTTAACGGAGGACTGAGATGAGTCAGAAGGGATGCGGAGAAATGACGGGAGGCCATTTGGGGGGTGGGGGTTTGCTGGGTATTTTTGCCTTACAGGCCCTCACACGCCCTCAGCTATTTTCCTCCTTGTAAAAGATATTGGGAAAGCGCCGTCTTCAAGTGCTTGGAGGGCTGTCATCCAGAGGATAGGGCAGAGTTGTTTTCTGTTGCCCCAGAAGGGTCTGACCTGTCGAAATTAAATCAAAAGAGTTTTCAGCTAAACATTAGGAAGAACTTCCTGACAGTTGGAGCGGTTCCTCAGTGGAATGGGCTTCCTCAGGAGGTGGTGGGCTCTCTTTCTTGGGAGGTTCGGAAGCAGAGGCTAGATGGCCCTCTGACAGCAGTGCTGATTCTGTGAATTTAGACTTGGGGGGGGAGAAGAAGAGGAGGAGGAGGAGGAGGAGG